>NC_083814.1:19751-243594 GCF_015708825.2 Lethenteron reissneri
GGAAACTCTGAGGTACGGTTTATGAAACATTCTCTCTAAATCCATCCTTAGAAGCTTTTATTACACCAAAACATGACTCACCTAGATAGTGCTGCCTCTCTTGTGGTAACCAAACATTGTGCATCCAATCGTAGAAGTCGATCCTTTGGTTATTACTAATGACATAGAGAGACCATTCATTGACGGGAGGATTCCACGGGGTGGGTAGATGCCTTTCATACCACCCGGACATGAGTGCCCCCAGTCTGTTGTAGTAGCACCTCACGCCTCCCCCAAAACGATTTTTACGGAAGCTTTGTAAGATCCAGCGCGCACCTAATGATAACGCAAAAGTGAACAGCAAAAAAAATCCATCACAATTTTTACAAAAATCATATTGATAAAAAAAATACACGACGCAGTATTACATTTAATTTCGATACGCGTTTCGTGACTTTTAAAGTTCTGCATCGTACTTTTAAACGAAGCCTGTGGCGTTAAATTGCACATAATTTAACAGGAGCGATTTGAAACTTTATATCATACGAGAAAGAGTAGAAACCATGCCAAAACATTTACATTACTTTTGCTTATTGGGTTAGGTAACGTTTTTTTGCCTTAATCATTTGAATTATCTGTATATTTAGTAGTGTTTTATGCAACAAATAATTAACTTCATTACAGTGACTAATTTCTGTATTTTATTTGCGGTGTACTCGATTGCATTTCACTTAATACCATTAGACAAATGTATGGAAAGTAAGACTTTGCAAAAGCTATGTTTAATATGGTGCAGTTTACAATTGTGTATCAGAAGCCATGCTGCTATTAGATTACCTGGGACGTAGTGAACATCAAAGGAGTAGTAGAGGCTTATTAGGTTGCCATCAATGTAGTTACTGTCAAACACTCCTTGCTGATAGGAGCAGGGACAAGAGGTGAAGTAGGCCAAGGGAGGAAGGGCTATCTCATTCCTAACCCACTCTAGGCATTGACGCTTTGGGTTGGTTATGCTGAGTGAGTTATTTTCCAACCTGTAAGCCCACCTTCCCTTTAAACCTGCAATACATAATTTTTCTCAATGTAAAAAATAGTCACTTTATGAACAGATGAAAACATGTATTGCTGAGATTATTATTGTCATGAAAAAAAGTCATCAAACATATCAATCAAAGGGTGATTCACAAAATTCAATTGATGTGATGCAGCAATTAATAGGAGGCTGAATATTTCCAACTCCTAGTATACACATTGTACATTAAAGCGTTAAGTGTAAGATTGAGATGTAAACAAAAATATGTTTACATCTCATATGAATACAAAAAAATAAAAAATGTACATATCATTAACTTTGGTGTTCAAATGTTACCGAATTCCATACCTGTGTCTAGTCCAATAGCCTGGTCTGGACGATAACGAACCGACATATTTCCCCTCGAAAGTGGATGATTATAGTACAGCTCCTTGGTTCCACTGCACACAAAACGGTGGAATAGGTAGAACAGAAATGTGTGAATGAATGAAAAACTATTAATCCACTTTTAAGATCTAATGAGATCGGGTCCATGATTTGGTCACAGGCAATGTCACTTTTAACAGCACATATCGTTATACAAAATTTATGTTTGCCATTAATGAAGCCAATATAAATAACCTTCGTGTTATAAATATTTCAGTTTCATTTATTTGGTATAGCCCTGTGAGCCATTCGGCTCTTGAATCGGGTGCAACCGCAACAAACAAAAACATGAACAAGAAACATCTTAAAGTGACTACACGCAAACAGAAAAATTCAGGAAAAAACTGCAAAGTCTTCCAGAAAAAGCACCGTATATCAATGCTGTGTGCAAAAATCCCAGTGGGATACAAGTCAAACAATAACAACCATAAGACAATTTAGATTAAAATTATCAGTCTAACTCTGTACTACAACAAACAAATATGGCTAATCTTCTTGGTTCTTTTGGTAAAGTCACGTAGAAGGGAAATAATAAAATAATAAAAATAAAACATAATAAAATACAATTCTCACGACGTTTCGGCCACAACGCAAGCAGCAAAAAAAAAATACGGCTAAACCAAAACGTTTTCGAAATCACCAAAATAAAGCTATAAAAGCAATGTAACAGTGATCATAGGAACTGTGATTGAAATTTTCTAATAAACGATATACATAACATGTTCTACCAAACTTTTCAGCCATAGCTGGCTGCATGAGTCACTCCATAACAATAGGAGTATCAAAAATTGTCAATGCACCTTTAAAGATCATATAAATCAGTGCATCAAAGGTGATAAATGCCTTCATGCTGCCATATCCATTCACCTGTGAAATCCCATTAGCGCATTGTTGGTATTAGGGTCTCTGGTCTCTGGCCTCCACAGCATGCCTCCATCTTTAAACATTATTAGGCAAAATGAGAAGACGCCATCTGTATTCAGGACAGCCTGGAAGGTATTTGTCTGAAATAGAAATAAAAGCAAGTAAAAAGGTAATTATGCAGCCTTGCAATGTCTTGCTCACACCACTGATGGTAAAAGGTCTCCTGAATGTAATGCAGAATGTAATAATGGACAAAGTCTATCATAGTCAATTATATTATATAATAAATATATATTCTATATCACTCTAAACAAAATTGGAATGAAATTGAGGACATGAGCTCTATTTGATGATAACTGGTTAATTGCGGATTGTTATTTTATGTCACGGAGAGAAAAAGAGCATCTGATGTATGTACGTATGTTAAACTTATTTCACGCCGTATGTAGCCAACCGTGCTATCCTTCAAAAAAAAGAAAACTTGCAAAATGGACAGGTTAGATGTGTTATCACAGAAAGGCCGTACATTTGCCAAGTTATTCCTGGCAGGTATAGCTGGGGCCTCCTTCCAGGTGATCTTCAGCATCCAAGTGGGATCATAGCTCTGTAAGTCTGGTTGACTGCTACTGCTGAAGTTGGCCCGAATCTGGGCCTTCACTCTTTCACGGAGGTCCTGGGCATGCATGGTCGGGGGGTTGCTGGTTTTTGTAAAATCGTACTCCTGCCAACAGACCACAGTTGCAGTTGGAATCAGTAGCTGTGTTGTTGGTTCAACTTATACATGTAATATGTATTTAAATAACATCACCAGATACAAACAATATTTCAAATGTGACTTTTCAACAACAACAAAATAATGCATTTAAAATAGAAGAGTTGTCTGAACAACATGAGCATTCTCAACATAATTGAACAAATCTGAAATGTAAGCGACGGGATATAGTCGATAAAAAATACTGGAGATATGTCGTAAGTCAGTATTCTTGAAAAGTCAATATCATATATAAAGTCAATATCCTTTATTTAACCAGGTGATAAAAAAAACAATTGAGACATTGCATCTTTTGCAAGGGTGACCCGGTTCACATGTATGAATTAGTTTATAGCATTTGGAGAAACATAGCATCCTTTACTTCATATAATTGATACAAACAAATCATAATAAGACTGATCAGGTCAACAACAATAAGCCATTGCGTATATCTAACCAATTTAGCATACTACCAGATATCTTCTGTAGTGAGTGTGAAAGGATGATTCACTGGGTCTGTCTTAATTAAAAGATTCCAAAGTTAAAATTCTATAAATACCTTTTCCCACCAACACCCAACTATTATGTAATTACACATTTTTCTGGTACCTCTTTTCACGTGGACTTATAGGGTATAGAATGTCAGACATGTCCCACAAGATTTCGTGTATGTATGGCTGCATAAGTTCTCCTCTTTCATTGTTTTTTTACTGAATGCTCTATAATGCATTGCATTACCGCGCAGTGGATTTTAAAGCCTTTTTTTATGCTGATATGTACATAGAAATCATGTACGCACCTGGAAATACATCGTCCCATTGTCTGATGAAAAATCGGAATCATCCCAGAAAACGGCAACCATGGGGACAGGAAATGAACTCGTAAATCCATTTTTGATGGGGTTGGGAAACGCGAAACGTGTCGGATTTTCACCTTCTTTGAACACAATCAACCCATTGTCTGAAAACTGTGGTTGAAAATAAATAATACAAAGATCAAGTAACAAATAGGTTCACACGAGTGAAAAACTTGCATACATCAATATGAAAAAAATATTACAAATATTAATACTATAATGACTAATAGATAAAATAACTGTTTTAAAAGTGCATGATGGTTTCAGAGAAATGGATGGAAAGTGACTGACTTTTAAATAGTTGGGCATGTTAATGGCTATCATTCTTCATTCAGCGACAAGCTCAGAGCTGCTTAAATACATTATTATGCCAATGTTTCATTTCACAACAGCGTAAAGTGGATACATATCTATTTTTGTGAATTTCTATTTACATGCAGACTGTAAACAATGGCAGTGTGATGAATAATTTATAAGTGAGCTTGTATATATGAATGACGGCTATGGGTATTCTAAACATATTACATGATTATTACCATGACATTTTTTAAATTTGGTGTTTTACATACTTTGGTAATAGACCACAACATTTGACAATTTGAACATAACCATCATTTACTCACATACAACTGTTGGTAGAACTTTGAAGAAAATGGAAACCCATAGGGAGGCGTGAAAGAAGGAGACACGAAATCTGTTAACCTGACTTTTAACTCTCGGTCATTCACTTCTGGACCATAATCAAATAGTCTGTTTTCTGTAAAATGGGGGAGAATGCAATATATTTATAATTATATACATATCACACGTGACATACATTCACTGAAATACTATTGCATTATTTCAGTCACCTTTCTCAAAAACGGATTAAAAAGTTAACGTGCCAAGCATAAATTAAGAATTGATTTTGACTTAAAACTTTCGTGACTGCAGGAATTTATATTCTTTAGTTCTTTCGGTAAAGTCACGTAGATAGAAAAATAAGAGAAAAAAATAAAGTGAATAAAAATAATAACAAAAAAACACTAATGCAGACTGTAGCCTGGTTCTTAACCTGAGTTAGCGCATAAGTTGACATTATCGACTGTCAGTACGCTCACTCAGTTTAATAACCATTTCTACAGTCGACAGTATAGACTGCCAATACGCTCACCAGCTTTAAACCAGGCTACAGTCTACATTATATACTGCCAGTACACTCACCAAGGTTAAGAACCAGGCTACAGTCTACATTATAGACTACCAGTACGCTCACCAAACTTAATAACCAGGCTACAGTCCACATTATAGGTTGCCAGTACACTCACTCCGATTAAAAACTAGGCTACAGTCTACATTAGTCGTTTTTGTTTTTATAATTTTTCTTTTATTATTTTTATTAACTTTCATTTTTTATTATAATTTTTCTATCTACGTGACTTTACCGAAAGAACCAAAGAATATAAGAGTCAATTGATAAGCAAATGTAAAAGGTTGCTTTAATTACAGTACTGGCTGTAATATTTACGAGGGCAATGTAGCTTTGTAAATGTTACCAAAACATTCGATGCCGTCTCCAGCATAGCCAGCGATACACTGACAACTGTAAGAGCCAGGTGTGTTGATACAGACCCCCAGGGTTCTATGGCACCGGAAGGACCCTCCTTCACACTCGTTAGTATCTGCACATAAAAATACACACGTGAATAGGTCTTTTTGTTATGATTGCGTCCTGGATACATCGACAGAAATGTTACATCTTTTCTAAAGGAGGCTACAGTCAACATATGGAATGAGTTTATATTTCCATATTACTGATCATTCTGGGCAGTTTTTAAATGTGGCATATTCAGATGGTGATATCAACAGGCAGTGATACTGGCATGTTTTAGAAATGCTCACATAATTACTTTTCCGTAACTTTTATGCATGAAAACATCAAATATGAAATCATTTAACAATTAAATGAACATTTGTGGATAACACATTGCAAACAAATAACTTTTAAGGACGTAAATTTATTGGCAATTTGATTAGTAATTAACACGAAGTAATTAGAATACTTTTACTGTCATGACATTCATTTCAAGGTAGCACTTAATTTTCTGAAATCAATAATAGACCGAATGATAGACCGAATGATAGACTTAAGTGATAGTGATCTGAATTGCATTAAGCATGTAAAAAAGTATATCTTACCAATCGAACAGGTATCACCACTCCATCCATCTACACATCTGCATGTGAAATTGCCAATGCCATCCACACATGTTGCATTATTCTGACATGTATTTCCAGTGCAGTCGTCAATATCTTTGAGGGGAAAAAGGAAAACAATACATAATTCAAATATTCGACGATCTGGTTGATTTAAAAAAAAAACTTAGCATCGACCAAATATATGAAACTCATCACTATTTTTTTCCCATATTTAAAAAATTGACATCCATGTTAAACAATACTGATGAATAGACGGCAGTCTCGCACTTACCCAACTGGGACCAGGTGTGAATCTAAGGCAAGTAGTACCACAATTACTGGTCGTTATCGCGATAGCACAGTGCCTTAAGGTCACGCTTGGATGATAGAGGATTGCTTTTTTTTCATGATCGAATAATTAAATTAGAGTCAGAATATTTAAACTGGAGGTATCTGATGAGATATAAAGCTCTTTTTCACAGATGCCCAGTAGGGGCAGGTCAGAACGTTACAACAATAAACAATATAAAAACATAATAGAAGTGAAAAGTATAGAAATAGTAAACAAATCACTTAAAAAATACAAATAAAACTAAACTGTTGTTTATCTTACCACGTAAAGCCCATTGAGCTATTAGCTTCTTTTTCAGAAGCCACCTGGCCATAAATAATAGCTCAACGAAGTGGCTTATCGTGTGGAAATTTATAGCAGCAAAATAATCTGAATAATCTAAACACATGTTTCTGAATGTGGATGGAAAACCCAGAGGACCTGGAGAAAAAAATCCACACCACCACTGGGAGAACTTGCAAATTACAAAAATAGTGGTGCCAGGATAGAACCTCTGACCTCCATACCAGGCAAGGCAAATAACATCACACCACCATGGCACCCTTTGGTGTCAGGCAGCCCACAATACACAGCCTTGGTTTGTATCTGCAACTGCTGCCCAGTGTCTAGTGGGCTAATTAAAGCAGCAAAACGATAAGACATTGAGAATGATTTGGTAATGCTGCATTGGAAGCAGTGGTGCGCAAGTACAATGAACAAAAACAACTAAACACATTCGTCAATAACACAGCCGTGAACATGTATAACACTATGTAACAATATTTTTGTTCTTAGTAAGTGTTATTTTATAATTGTTTATGCCTCAAAAGTATAGTAGCTATTATTCCCCATATATAGTTTGTTCTTCTAATTCAGATACGTTGGCAAATGTATTGCATTGACTTTTGACATTGAGAATAGTCCTGCATCACCTCACTTCGACGCTGTGCTGCCCATTTTCAAACTGGAAAGTGCATAACGTTGGGGAGAAAACAACGTGCGATCATCTCACACTTGACCACGTGAGCGCTTACTATATTCGCAGAATTCTCCCATGAACCCTGGGGCACAAGTGCAGTTGACTCCATTGACAAGATCGTTGCAAGTTCCGTCATTTAGGCACAGCGGCATGTCTTTGCAGTCGTCAACGTCTGCATCAAAACAATACATTGTTGCAGATGAAGGGTTACATGTGAGACCAATACTTTTTAAACATCATCTTGTGAAATAGTAAAAAACTAAAATATAGATTTTCAGCATTTATAGTTCATAAATAGGCCGATAGCATATGCCAACACACAAGATCGACAAGTATACATGTATCACGCTTCTGTAGATGTGTATATTTAGTGCCTGGAGTTTCAAATAATGTAACACTGAACTGTTTATTAGCAGTGTAAATCATGAGTGAAGTAGAATAATTAAGCGTAAACAATTATTTATGTGAACGTTTACATTTCCCCTAATTTCTTAATGAGATTTGCATGCGATTAACATACGTTATGCAATATGCTACAGTGTGCCCTATTTAATAGTACATTAGTTGTCAAGGTAGCTTTCATCATGAAGAAGTTATAGTTGTGTGAAATTGTGGTCCATTTAAATTCCCCTCTATATGCCATGAAAGCACAGTATATAACAATTTCCAAGCTATTGAAGCTGTCAAAATTAATGTTAAGAGGGATTGCTTGACAAATATTTCACATGGGAGTCACTCTTAATCATTCGTAATCATTTGGCAATACCATGGATGTGGATTATAGCATGGTGGAATGTTTGTATATCTACACACTTCCAAGCAAGATAACGACATTACGCAACACTGATTTAGTGCAGCAGTATAGGGCATACTAGGGTATATAAGTGTATTACTACAGAGTCCATCATTGCTGAATTGATTGATCCATCTTGCCATGTTTGCTCTACCTTTACACAACACGTTGGACGGTTGTAAAAAGGGTACAAGTACAGACGGCAGAAAAAACCCACACATTTTAAAGTTGTAAGGTAGCAGACAAAGTAAATGTGTAATTTGCAAATACTGTACAATATACAACACAGTGTGATCTCACTTGGCTCTCGACAGTTTGCTTGGATTACAAAATAGGCGCAGCTATGACTTTAAATCAAATATGCTTGGCTAATACTAAAGTGTGTGCATTATACACAGGTGTGACATCAAAGTGAGGGGCGGTGGCACTGTATTTGCGCATTCACAAAGAACCTGGCAACCCAAGTAAAGTTCCCTGTCATGGCTACATGAGTGGAAATTATATCTGAACCTGCCCTGGCTTCCCCTATTTACAAACCTGCACTGCCCAGTGTGGTGAAGTATGGTCAAAACAACAGTGATGTGGGCCTTCATCCAGCAGAGAATGTATGAAGAGATGTAAATCACCATTAATCACAGTGTTATAATATAATAACGGTTTCCCCCTCCTGATTGCCTGTCTTAAAACGTGTTCTGCTTGATGCAGATTTTCAATCCATAAATATAGTTATGTTTTCCCACAGCTTAAACAATTCATACACCACAGCCTCATTGGTAAGATAAAGGAGAATGTGCCGGCTTAAGAGTATGTAGGAATTTAAGGAACTTACTTTTGTCACATAAGTTTCCTGTCCATCCCTTGGCACATTCACAGAAGAATTGATTGAGCCCATCCACACACTGGCCGTGCATGCAAGGATTTGACATGCAGTCATTAACATCTAAAAAACACGCAATATTATTTTAAGTTAATCCAGGCATCAAACAAACAGTTCACTCTGCAAATTACAATAAATTAGATTTGTTGCAGACTTCTGTTACTGAAATATAATATGCACGGTGCTTGGGCGAAAGCATAATGTTACATTTTGAATTACAGTAGTATGGAAACGAAATCATACATATACATGTGTAGTACATTTCTGTGCATTATACCAATTCACTTAGTACATACGTGTATGATAAACATATAAGTATACACATTTAGTGTTATAGAACAACTGTATTTAGATCTAAAATTTGATGTACACAATTTTTTATATAGTATATTGGGAGCAACTTCATTTTAAGCATTTGTTCAATTCCACAGCAGTGGAAATAAAACTTTACCGAAAGAACCAAAGAATATGAATCAGAAACTGATAATCACAACATTTGGCCTTTTCAGATATGGTTTTTGCACACCAGGTTTATGGAATACCTTAAAGAGCAAATTTCATCAACTTGAAATTTTGTTATCATGATATACCGACCAACACATTCCGAGCGACAACATACTTTCTGAGCAGAGGAGTCCAGTCCAGCCTGTTAAACATTCACAGGTGAATGACCCCGGGTTGTTATTACAGCTGCTCCCGTGCTTGCATGGGCTTGTGAGGCATTCATTTATATCTGTGACAAAAGGGTAAAAATGAGTGTAAATTAGCTGTGAACACAACATTGGATTTAAATAGCACTGCCACCTCTCCATAGTGTTTACACCTGGATGTCAGTATTTCATGGCATTGTGTTGGCAGCGGTGCATGAGCACAAAACGCAAATTCATCAATAATACTTTGGCTTTAAATAATTAGTATGGACAATACGTATACAGTACAGATTTCATATGGGTCTCCTCGGATGTTCGGGAGCACATGTTTAATATGCAGCAGATGTGGGATCTGGTAGAAGGTACAACGCATTGGCAAGGTGCAGGGCATAAATGGCTTTGGTCATGATGACATCTTGATCTCCTCTGAATTATGTTACTTGTTTAGTAGGTTGTGCTATTTGACAACTGCATACGACTTTGAAGTAAAACACTTTTGTTGCATGGTCATTGTTCACATTTGTTAAATTCAAAAGAGGCAACTGTATCTCTTCATGGTATTTGTTGTCATATTTACCAATGAGTAAATGTACGCAGTGTCTTCGGATAGCTTATATTTTCAATGATAACTAACGACAAATAGAATAACTGAGAGTGATTGCACAAAGAGTGATGTTTAAGCAACCAGAAAAGATGCATAGTTTATACGACCAGTAGGAATCGCGGTGGCATTCACATGCTAATGGCCTCAAAGCATTTGCTTAAAACTGGGTTCACCACAACCCTTGTTTATTATTCTTTAAAGTGTCTCTCAGATATATTGTATGCTTATCTATTTTGTTATTATATATAACGATGATCATTCTTATTTTTGAGTTTGTATTTTGTAAATTTTGCGTAATTTGAACTCGGACATAACCTAAAGAAGGGTCCTTACTTACAGCATGTTAGAAAGTTAGCCAGTGTCAGTTCAGGCAAGGCTGGCTCTCCCAGTGGGATCTCTCTGTTGGGACTGGTCCACAGTGTTACTGGTGCTGAATCAATACTGTGGCTACGTGGGCTGACGTTCACTCATGTAACATTGACATCGATATATAGAAATTGTATTATTAATTTAACTTGGGTATCTGGTGCTTTGTGTAAAAACATTCGCTAGATAAAAATAATGCTGCTGAAATCATTCAATCTCAGAAAGCCTTTAGGTTTTGTATATATACATATTGTCTTGCTTATACATATTGTCTTGCTTATCTAATTTGTTATTTATATTCTCCATAATGACACTAATGACTATTTATTGAGTTATGTATTTTTTAAAGGTCATTGCAAAAACTCATTAATAAGTACCGTGAATTGAATAAATAACTGTGCTTTTAATCCTACATGTTACTTGGTGATGCTCCATTTGGCAGTGGTGCACATCCACATTAAACAAACAAAAACTCGTCAACAATATTGCCTTAAAATTATAAAATATATAATCGTTGACATTTTAGGCAATGACCATTCTTCCATAGCACACTTAATCTTTTATGGAAGAAGGGCATTTAATCAATACTAAAACGAAGCCTAAACTTTTTAGTTTACCAGGTAAAGCTCACTGAGCTATATATGCATTTTTCATATAAGCAACCTGGCTACAAATGATAGCTCAAAGTTGATTGTGTGGAAATGTATAGCAGCCAAATATTCTAAATGCATGTTGATTCCAAATGTGGTGGAAAAAAAAACCAAGAGGACCCGGAGAAGAATCTACGCGACCACGGGGAGAACATGCAAACTCCAAATATGCAAGCGTCAGGGTGGGGATTGAACCCAAACGTTATCATATCCCCCATCTGAGTTCAAATAGCAAAAGTCACACTACCCGAAACTAAAAACTGTTGCAATAAAGGACAGGTAGTGAGTTTGATCAAACTCACTGCAAGATTATCAGTGAATACTAACGTGTCAACAATGTTTGCGCAATTCTTTCGGATGGCTTCATTCCTTGAAACGTTTTGTATTTTTATAATACACAGATACGTTTGTTACATGAACCAGCCATCATCATATAAAATCAGCAATGACTCAAGAGTCCATATAAAAAAACGTGTACGCTGTTTGTCGTTAACGCCACTTTGAATTAGAACAATGGGCAACAGTAGTGATTTTATAATCGCCTAGTGATTTTATAATCGTCTAGTGTAGGAAGCCAGTTGTAATGGCAGCACAAAGGTTGGGCGACTCCACCCAAGCGCCTGTTGCTCATTCGCTTTATGTGTGGAAGAACTGGTTTCTGCTTGAACACGCCATTGGTCGTACAATTTATGACTTTATGTGATCGTATTCAGTTATACGTTGCCTTGGTACACACCATAACCAAATGTCGTAAATATATGCAACTGTCATCACAGTTGCATACATTGTAATAAAAGAGCTACTATTTTATGACTGATTTCTTTTTGTCATGGTTAAAAAGGCGATTAGCTACACTCTATTGCATTGTTAAAAAAACTGGTATTTTTTAGTTTTCACTTCCTCTAATGAACGGTGTAATATATACATCGGGGTTGCTTACCATATTGGTCCTCGTTTGAAAAGTTTCAGTAGATCAAATATCGTTTCATAACGTTTACAGGATGTAATTTAAGTTGAAAATTAGACATTATATAGAGCCCCGTGTGTTACTTTCAAATACTGTATATGTCAATGTTCCACATTTTTTTAAATGACAAAAGTAAATGAGCAAATGTGAATGAAATATACCTCTCAAATGGAATGGAATTACATACATTGTGTGTATATTAGAAAGCGCCTATTATCCGCCGGTCCAATTTATCCGCGACTCTTATATTCTACCGCAGCTGTAGGAGAGCGAAAACGCTATCATTTGTGATTCTGCGACTTTTCCCATAAGTGATTGGGGTATGATATCCTATCATATAAACTTTTTCGCATTTAAGCAGGGTCATGGCAGTAAATGTAAATGACCAATCTGTTTCAAAGACAATGCATATATTATCAGATGTTTTTTTGTTTGGATTCTGACCACAAATATTGTGGTTAATGCAAACATGATTTCTTGTAAAAGGTTTCAGTTTGGTGTTTTAACATCTTGCACCATCAGAGTATTAGAGCTCTGGGTAAGCATTTACACCATTGGAACCTCCTTTGCCAGTAGCAAAATATGATAATTGTTTTTTTACCCTTTTATCTGGCAACAAAACTGACACCTTTTTTACAAGGAGTCATGTTTGCATTGACCACAATACCTGCAATCGGAATGCAAACAAAAACACAACTCTGATAATATATGCACTGTCCTTGAAATTGATTGGTCCACACCCGAGACAGCTTTCCTTAGAGCCTAGTCTCACATGGTGTTTGGACCAGATGACGCCAAAAGGCGCACAACTCAAAGACAATGCACCATCAGAGTATGAGAGCTCGGGGTATTGTGGTCAATGCAAACATGACTCCTTGTAAAAAAAGGTGTTAGTTTTGTTGCCAGATAAAAGGGTAAAAAAACAATTATCATATTTTGTTACTGGCAAAGGAGGTTCCAATGGTGATCTTAACACCTGTTTTCTTGCCAGAAAAAAATGGGAAAACCTATTCTCAGTAAATGTTCTGTTATTTGTTGGTTATCCGAGATTTTCTTTAATTCAACAGTGCTACTCCGCGATGTCGAAACGCAGCTAGGACGATTGCGCCGAAACCCTGAACGCTCGCATGCACCATAGTGCATCATGTACAGCTCGTCGAGATGAGTCGAGATGATCGCCGACCATCAACAGACTAAAAATGACTGCATCATGGACATTATGCGAGAGCCGGGGTACCGCCATAAGGTTCACGTGACAAACGGATGAGGTTCTTTTAACTCTCAGAACCTGAATATAGCAACAGTTATTGCAGAACCAATATTGTACGTGACGACTGCGACCATCAACTCACCACACTTGAGAACCAGATTTATTCACAGGCGGCTGCCCTGTTCCAAACTCAAGGACCTCTATAGAGTCAGCCCAGTGCACTGACCTTGTATGTGCTATAAAATGGTTGATAAAACTGCTTGGCTAACAATATACACTCTCTGTTTAAATATCCAGTGCTGCTCCACTGAGGTGGGATCTTTTCACAATTCACACCCACCTTGGTCACAGTTGGTGCCCGTCCATCCACGAGCACACTGACAGGAATAGGCATTATCCAGGTTCTGGCACGTCCCATTGTTTTTACAAGGTTTGCTTAGACATTCATTGATATCTGTACAAAACATAGAGAAATGATAAATACTGCATTTTATGATATGGTTATATTGAGGCATGTTTAAAAGAACTCGATTCACGAGGAAAATGTATCAAGATATACAGTATTATTTTCAATAATATACTGCACAATAATTGCATGGTATGGAATAACGAATAATCATTATTTTTTAAAACATTGGAACACTACTCTGAAAAAATATATTTTATGATACTGCATTAGCAGTGGGATACACGTACAATTAACAAAAACCACTAAACACACTCGTCAATAACAACATTAAGTAAGAATTGTCTTGCATTCCTTCCACTAATTTAGTGTGAGCACAGAAGGGGTGGGTGGAGCAGGGAGGGGGCTGCATGTTCTAATGCACAATAGCTGCACATTTTTTTTGGAACGAAATTGCAATTCAAATAATGAAACCCGAATCATTTGGCTGTTGTGTTTGGTCGTGTTGTTACAGACGTGAATGGTTATATATGAATCATGTTCAGTGGACTATATTAATTGTCGAGCACAATTGGGCTCTGTGATTTGTGAAAGATGGCTTTGTGTCTCAAGGTTTGACATATTATGTGCTACATTACGTGAATGTATTTTCCAGAATATAAAATGTGCATGCCGCATTTGTAGGTTTATTTAATTATTCAGTCCAGTGCAATAATATTTGTAAATATTGTTGATTTATTATGATTTTTGTACATTTATTTACGAGAAATGTAATTCACATATAAGGGTAAATGTTCAAAATGAACAGCTCAATAACGCAGACGAAGTGTAGGTGTTTGCCTACGAGGCAGCTTTATTTGGTCAAATAGCAACAGCTGAGAATTGAAGAATCAATTGCCTTTCAAAAATGTTTGTATAGTATTGGGCGGTTTTGTAAATATTGACATGAAAATAAGTGAGCTAATGGAATTGACCGTAAAAATGCATTCATTGAATACATTCCATAAGAGCTGTGAAACCTGCTTTATCCAACACGTAATGCAGTTTACAGTAGCGCACTCACATACCTACACATCCGTGAATGTTAGTGGAGTTCACTTCAAACCCGGGGAAGCAAGAACAAACATAGCTTCCAACAGTGTTGACACAGTCTTGTTCACACCGTTGAGGCAGTGTCTCACATTCATTGATGTCTACAGAATAAGTGAAAAACAATGAGGGAGCATTTACATATAAAATCAAAGTAATAATGGCACACGAGTTTTATACACATTTGAATATCACTTTCTCAGGTCAACTGAGGTAGTGATTTTAAAAATGTATTATAAAGCAAAGAAACAATAGCAAAATAGTAAAGACAACATAAGCAAAGTGGGTTAACTTAGTAAAACATATTACAAGCTATCTGACTTGCAAAATCATTGAAGTTGGACATTTTTGAAACTTTTTCTTGTTTGCTAGGGTATTGGATACAATTAGACATGTAAAGCAACGTGTTATGACATCGGTTTAAACAGTTATCTTTCTGTTTTGTTAATACGTATTCATCCAGACAGCTGTCAAACATTCGAGGTTACTTAAATACTATAGCCCTACATGGTTGGGCAAAAGCTCATTTATGTTCAACAACCACAACAAGAGTCAACATGTATGGCATTGAACATTGCTCTCTGTTTTGTAAGAGATGTTAAACTTAATGATCTCTTGCACTCCTGGCATTTCATAACAGTGGTTGTCCTGCTTTCCGCCAATCATGGAATGTTTTCAGTTTTCATGTGAGCCATGTGGCTCTTAACTCGGGTTCAACCGCAGCAAACAAAAACATGAACAAGAAACATCTCAAAGTGACTACACGCAGCATAAAAATCCAGGAAAAAATTGCAACGTCTTCCAGAAAAAACAGCGTATTTCAACGCTGTGTGCAAAAATCCCAGTGGGATGCAAGTCAAACAAAAACAACCATAAGATAATTTAGATTAAAGTTATCAGGCTAACTCTGTACTACAACAAACAAACATGGCTAAACCAAAACGTTTTCAAAATCACCAAAATAAAGCTATAAAAACAATGTAACAGTGATCATAGGAACTGTGATTCAAATTTAACAATAAACGATATACATAACATGTACGACCAACTTTGCAGCCATAGCTTGCTGCATGAGTCACTCCATAACAGCAGGAGTATCAGTAGCAGTATCAACAATTTTCAATACACCTTTAAAGATCAGCACATACTTTGCAGCGGTCATCCAGAACGATACATTTGATTTCAGGCCATATTGAATAGCAGTGGCAGCTAGGGGTGTACAACTCCTCTAGAGCAGTTTTGAGTGAAGATCTCACAGGTAGTGATCCAAGTTGCAGTTTATTGGCGATAGCATTCCAGACCCTGGGGGCATCAATAGAAAAGGCCCTTCCTCCAGTATTTGTACAGCAATAAGGAATGTGAAGCTGGTAAATGAGCGAAGACCTTAGGTCACATTTGTTATTCGAAACAGTGAGGAGATCCAGCAGATAGTCTGCTGATTTGTTTTGTAATATGAAGACCCCACACCTGCAGACCCCCACCTCCAATCAGCATGGTTGACTATGTATGGTGCGAAAGAAGTTCAACATACGCTGTACATATATACAAGACGGATACCACCTTGCACTTATTTGAGTAGGAGGTGAAACCAATACTTTGCTGTATATATTTAACTACCAATTCGGGGTCCTTTTCAATTCGTGAGGACATTGCAAAAACAAATTAACTTTGTATGATGCGAAGACATGTGTGTGCCACAAAGACAAATTCAGGTCGGAATACAGTTAACCGCGACAAAGTATCATTGTAAATGGATTGGCATCTCCTGTCTGCTATGCTGGTCAGCCCTGAAATGTATTGCTCATGCTGCTGCTGGTGAAAGGGCATACACGAGAGGAAGCACTAGAAAACACTCTCAAGTATATTTGGCCTACTCTTCCATGCCGGCTCGACATTTTAGAAGTTATGGGAGTACCCACACTTTAACTCCACCACATGTGACCTGCTGATCGACTAACTGTGGTTTATCCATTTATACTGCTGGATGGACAGGGGTGGGGATACTTCATAAACTTGTCCTAACGTTTAGACTGCTGTGCCAGGAGATTGAATCGGGAATACATTCGACGCGATAAAAAAAATTGCCTTGAAATGTGTGGTTCTGGAATTTAACATGTTTAGGTTTACAGTCGTTTTATGGAGGATGAACGAAAATGGGGATGTTTGGATTGCCCCACGGATTACAAGGATTTACAGATTATTTGGATTTTCGCTGTATATTTTATGTTTGTGTGTAACTTTTCTGATTATTTTATATCATGTTCAATATAGAGCTGGCATTTTTACAGTCTTGTTAATTTTCCGAAAAAAAATCACGATATTTTTTCATTCGAATTCTCTTTTTAAAAACATTATCCACGTCCCCCTTACATTCTGGTGAATTCTTAACTGGTGAACTAAACTTAAACTATCTGTGCTAAACACACCAGTATAAGATTGCAGGCTCTTTATCACGTACAGCCATGTGTACAGATATGTTGATATTAAACTAAAAAAAATTACCAGGTAAGGCCCACTGAGCTATTTAGCTCTTCTTCAGAAGCGACCTGGCGACAAATCATGTGTACATTTAGAGCAGCCAAATACTCGAAACGCATGTTTCTAAATACAGAGGAAAAAACCGGAGGACCCCGTGAAAAATCCATGCGACCACAGGGAGAATATGGAAACTCCATATATACAGGCCTCAGGGTTGGGATCGAACCCACGACCTCCTCTAAACCAGGCAAGGGAGATAACATATCACCACTGTGGCACACCTCATATAAAACAGTGTTTCAATGGCTTCACTAGGCTTTACCAAACGTTTACAAAAGGTCACGTAATAGCATTTCCTCGTGCAATATTTACCGAAGCAGTTGGGTTGACCTTCATGTAGTTCGTATCCTGTATTGCATTGGCAGGTGGAGTTTTTTGTGCTGGGATCAATGAAGCACATTCCATTGGTGCAAGGCAGAGAACAGGGTGTATTAGCTGCAGTAAAAATGAAACAAGAATACATACAGAATTAAACATTTACATCATACAAGTCTATAAATCATATTTTACCTATAAGGTTAACTTCATGAAGCAAAATGAAATGTAAAATTTGTTTGTACCAGACAGTATTCACATTAGGCTTCCTAGCATTACTTTTATTTGACATTCCCATTGTTGTACCCTTCTACTTTTGTACGATGTACTGGAAACAAGCTATAGGGCCCGAGTAATGTACCTATTATGGCTATTATTCATTCTGCTACTTTTGGTGGAGTGAGGGCCATTTCATGAGAAAATTTTCTGTCATTCCACCATTTGAAATTCATGTATGATGGATACTTTACAGAAATGCACCTATATCTGCAACTAACGCATGCCAAAATTGCAGAATGATCCAAAGTGGGCTCGGTTAGGTTGGGGTAATGGTGGAAGCAATTATGGCATGACGTTTATGCTTCTATGTGTAAACTCTGCATCGTTGTGTGGAATGATGTAATTCTCACTCCGTGAATTTGGCTTAAGAATGTAACGCTGAGAGAGCTTTTGCGAAGCCCATTCCGTACAAATTCGAGTGCAACTGTCGCTATATAAAGTGATATAATTATTCCGTGGAATATGGAATATGAAAAAATTGTGCAGTAACCTGGAGTAGTTGTTGTGGAAGAAATCTTCGTAGTCGGAGATGTGATTGGTGTTGTTGACAATGGAGACGTTGTTGCTGCTGTTGAGAAATATTCAGTGCTCGAAGTTGTCGATTCTGAGGTAATGGTGGATGTGAAAATAGTTGTAGTGTCTGACGTAGGTGTTGTCGAAGAGAACGGTTCTGTTGGCGATGTGAATGTTGTCGATAAAGGAGATGTTGCTACTGATGTTGACACCGTTACTCTACTGGAAGTTGTTGCATTCGCTGATGTAAATTGTGTTGTTGACAATGGAGATGTTGCTGCTGGTGTTGAGCCAGATTCAGTATTTGAAGTTGTTGATTCTGAGGAAATGGTGGACGAAGAAATAGTTATAGTGTTTGATGTAGGTGTTGTGGAAGAAAACGTTGTAGTAGGAGATGTGAATGGTCTTGTTGACAATGCAGAAGTTGCTGCTACTGTTGAGATAGATTCAATGTTGGAAGTTGATTCTGAGGTTATGGTGGATTGGGAAATAGTTGTGTCTGACATAGGTGTTGTCGAAGAAAACGGTGCTGTTGATGATGTGAATGACGTTGTTGACAATGGAGATGTTGTTCCTGATGTTGACACCATTACTATACTGGAAGTTGTTGCAGTCGCTGATGTAAATGGTGTTGTTGATAGTGGAGGAGTTGCTGCTGCTGTTGAACCAGATTCAGTGCTTGAAGTTAACGATTCTGAGGTAATGGTGGATGTGAAAATAGTTGTAGTGTCTGACGTAGGTGTTGTCGAAGAATACGATTCTGTTGGCGATGTGAATGATGTTGTTGACAATGGAGAAGTTGCACCTGATGTTGACATCGTTTCTATATTGGAAGTTCTTGCAGTCGCCGATGTGAAAGGTGTTGTTGACAATGGAGATGTTGCAGCTGTTGAAATCGTTTCAGTACGTGAAGTTGTCGATTCTGAGGTAATGGTGGATGGAGACGTAGTTGTGGTGTCTGACATAGGTGTTGTGGAAGAAAACGTTGTAGTTGGAGATGTGAATGGTGTTGTTGACAATGGAGACGTTGTTGCTGCTGTTGAGACAGATTCAGTGCTTGAAGTTGTCGATTCTGAGGTAATGGTGGATGGAGAAATAGTTATAGCGTCTGAAATAGCTCTTGTCGAAGAAAACGGTGATGTTGGTGATGTGAATGATGTTGTTGACAATGGAGAAGTTGCACCTGATGTTGACATCGTTTCTATATTGGAAGTTCTTGCAGCCGCCGATGTGAAAGGTGTTGTTGACAATGGAGATGTTGCGGCTGTTGAAATCGTTTCAATACTTGAAGTTGTTGCTTCTGAGGTAATGGTGGATGTGGAAATCGTTGCAGTGTCTGCCGTAGGTGTTGTCGAAGAAAACGGTGCTGTTGGTGATGTTATTGATGTTGTCGACAATGGAGATGTCGCTCCTGATGTTGCCATTGTTAGTATACTGGAAGTTGTTGTAGTCGCTGATGTAAATGGTGTTGTTGACAATGGAAAACTTGCTGCTGCTGTTGAGACAGTTTCAGTGCTTGAAGTTGTCGATTCTGAGGTATTGGTGGATGGAGAAATAGTTGCAGTGTCCGACATAGATGTTGTGGAAGAAAACGTTGTAGTAGGAGACATGAATGGTGTTGTTGACGATGGAGACGTTGTTGCTGCTGTTGAGACAGATTCAGTGCTCGAAGTTGTCGATTCTGAGGTAATGGTGGATGGAGAAATAGTTGCAGTGTCTGCTGTAGGTGTTGTCGAAGAAAACGGTGATGTTGGTGATGTCAATGATGTTGTTGACAATGGAGAATATGCACCTGATGTTGAAATCGTTTCTATATTTGAAGTTCTTGCAGTCGTTGATGTGAAAGGTGTTGTTGACAATGGAGATGTTGCGGCTGTTGAAACTGTTTCAGTACTTGAAGTTGTTGCTTCTGAGGTAACGGTGGATGTGGAAACCGTTGCAGTGTCTGCCGTAGGTGTTGTCGAAGACAACGGTGATGTTGGTGATGTGGATGATGCTGTTGACAATGGAGATGTCGCTCCTGATGTTGCAGCCGTTAGTATACTGGAAGTTGTTGCAGTCGCTGATGTAAATGGTGTTGTTGACAATGGGGAAGTTGCTGCTGCTGTTGATACAGATTCAGTGCTTGAAGTTGTCGATTCTGAGGCAATGGTGAATCGAGAAATAGTTGTAATGTCTGACATAGGTGTTGTGGAAGAAAAAGTTATAGTCGGAGATGTGAATGGTGTTGTTGCAAATGCAGACGTAGTTGCTGCTGTCGAGACAGATTCACTGCTCAAAGTTGTCGATTCTGAGTTCATGGTGGATGGTGAAATAGTTGTAGTATCTGACGTTGGTGTTGTGGAATAAAACGTTGTAGTCGGAGATGTGAATGGTGTTGTTGACAATGGAGATGTTGCTGCTGCTGTTGAGACAGATTCAGTGCTTGAAGTTGTCGATTTTGAGGTAATGGTGGATGAAAAAATAGCTGTAATGTCTGAAATAGCTGTTGTCGAAGAAATCGGTGATGTTGGTGATGTGAATGATGTTGTTGACAATGGAGAAGTTGCACCTGATGTTGACATCGTTTCTATATTGGAAGTTCTTGCAGTCGCTGATGTGAAACGTGTTGTTGACAATGGATAACTTGCTGTTGCTGTTGAAACAGTTTCAGTGCTTGAAGTTGTCGATTCTGAGGTAATGGTGGATGGGGAAATAGGTGTAGTGTCTGACATAGGTGTTGTGGAAGAATAAGTTGTAGTCGGAGATGTGAATGGTGTTGTTGACAATGGAGATGTTGATGCTGCTGTTGAGACAGATTCAGTGCTTGAAGTTGTCGATTCTGAGGTAATGGTGGATGAAAAAATAGTTGTAATGTCTGAAATAGCCGTTGTCGAAGAAATCGGTGATGTTGGTGATGTGAATGATGTTGTTGACAATGGAAAAGTTGCACCTGATGTTGACATCGTTTCTATATTGGAAGTTCTTGCAGTCGCTGATGTGAAAGGTGTTGTTGACAATGGAGATGTTGTGGCTGTTGAAATCGTTTCAGTACTTGAAGTTGTTGCTTCTGAGGTAATGGTAGTTGTGGAAATCATTGCAGTGTCTACCGTAGGTGTTGTCGAAGAAAACGGTGCTGTTGGTGATGTTATTGATGTTGTCGACAATGGAGATGTCACTCCTGATGTTGCCACTGTTATTAGACTGGAAGTTGTTGCAGTTGCTGATGTAAATTGTGTTGTTGACAATGGAGAACTTGTTGCTGCTGTTGAGACAGATTCAGTGTCCAAAGTTGTCGATTCTGAGGTCATGGTGGAAGGAGAAATAGTTTTCATGTCTGACATAGGTGTTGTGGAAGAAAACGTTGTCGTCGAAGATGTGAATGGTGTTGTTGACAATGCAGACGTTGTTGCTACTGTTGAGACAGATTCAGTGTTCAAAGTTGTCGATTCTGAGGTCATGGTGGATGGAGAAATAGTTGTAGTATCTGAAGTAGGTGTATTCGAATAAAACGGTGCTGTTGTTGATGTTATTGATGTTGTCGACAATGGAGATGTTGCTGCTGCTGTTGAGACAGATTCAGTGCTTGAAGTTGTCGATTCTGAAGTAATGATGGATGGAGAAATAGTTGGAGTGTTTGAAATAGCTGTTGTCGAAGAAAACGGTGATGTTGGTGATGTGAATGATGTTGTTGACAATGGAGAAATTGCACCTGATGTTGACATCGTTTCTATATTGGAAGTTATTGCAGTCGCTGATGTGAAACGTGTTGTTGACAATGGAGAACTTGCTGCTGTTGAAATCGTGTTAGTACTTGAAGTTGTTGCTTCTGAGGTAATGGTGGATGTGGAAATCGTTGCAGTGTCGGCCGTAGGTGTTGTCGAATAAAACGGTGCTGTTGGTGATGTTATTGATGTTGTCGACAATGGAGATGTCGCTCCTGATGTTGCAACCGTTAGTATACTGGAAGTTGTTGCAGTCGCTGATGTAAATGGTGTTGTTGACAATGGAGACGTTGTTGCTGCAGTTGAGACAGATCCAGTGCTCGAAGTTGTTGATTCTGAGATAATGGTGGATGGGGAAATAGTTGTAGTGTCTGAAATTGTTGTTGTGAAAGAAATCGGTGATGTTGGTGATGTGAATGATGTTGTTGACAATGGAGATGTCGCTCCTGATGTTGCCACTGTTATTAGACTGGAAGTTGTTGCAGTTGCTGATGTAAATTTAGTTGTTGACAATGGAGAACTTGTTGCTGCTGTTGAGACAGATTCAGTGTTCAAAGTTGTCGATTCTGAGGTCATGGTGGATGGAGAAATAGTTGTAGTGTCTGACATAGGTGTTGTGGAAGAAAACGTTGTCGTCGAAGATGTGAATGGTGTTGTTGACAATGCAGACGTTGTTGCTACTGTTGAGACAGATTGAGTGTTCAAAGTTGTCGATTCTGAGGTCATGGTGGATGGAGAAATAGTTGTAGTATCTGACGTTGGTGTTGTGGAAGAAAACGTTGTAGTCGGAGATGTGAATGGTGTTATTGACAATAGAGACGTTGTTGCTGCTGTTGAGACAGATTCAGTGCTCAAAGTTGTCAATTCTGAGGCAATGGTGAATGGAGAAATAGTTGTGATGTCTGACATAGGTGTTGTGGAAGAAAAAGTTGTAGTCGGAGATGTGAATGGTGTTGTTGACAATGGAGACGTTGTTGTTGTTGTTGAGACAGATTCAGTGCTTGAAGTTGTCGATTCTGAAGTAATGATGGATGGAGAAATAGTTGGAGTGTTTGAAATAGCTGTTGTCGAAGAAAACGGTGATGTTGGTGATGTGAATGATGTTGTTGACAATGGAGAAGTTGCACCTGATGTTGACATCGTTTCTATATTGGAAGTTATTGCAGTCGCTGATGTGAAACGTGTTGTTGACAATGGAGAACTTGCTGCTGTTGAAATCGTGTTAGTACTTGAAGTTGTTGCTTCTGAGGTAATGGTGGATGTGGAAATCGTTGCAGTGTCGGCCGTAGGTGTTGTCGAATAAAACGGTGCTGTTGGTGATGTTATTGATGTTGTCGACAATGGAGATGTCGCTCCTGATGTTGCCACTGTTATTAGACTGGAAGTTGTTGCAGTCGCTGATGTAAATGGTGTTGTTGACAATGGAGACGTTGTTGCTGCAGTTGAGACAGATCCAGTGCTCGAAGTTGTTGATTCTGAGATAATGGTGGATGGGGAAATAGTTGTAGTGTCTGAAATTGTTGTTGTGAAAGAAATCGGTGATGTTGGTGATGTGAATGATGTTGTTGACAATGGAGATGTCGCTCCTGATGTTGCCACTGTTATTAGACTGGAAGTTGTTGCAGTTGCTGATGTAAATTTAGTTGTTGACAATGGAGAACTTGTTGCTGCTGTTGAGACAGATTCAGTGTTCAAAGTTGTCGATTCTGAGGTCATGGTGGATGGAGAAATAGTTGTAGTGTCTGACATAGGTGTTGTGGAAGAAAACGTTGTCGTCGAAGATGTGAATGGTGTTGTTGACAATGCAGACGTTGTTGCTACTGTTGAGACAGATTGAGTGTTCAAAGTTGTCGATTCTGAGGTCATGGTGGATGGAGAAATAGTTGTAGTATCTGACGTTGGTGTTGTGGAAGAAAACGTTGTAGTCGGAGATGTGAATGGTGTTATTGACAATAGAGACGTTGTTGCTGCTGTTGAGACAGATTCAGTGCTCAAAGTTGTCAATTCTGAGGCAATGGTGAATGGAGAAATAGTTGTGATGTCTGACATAGGTGTTGTGGAAGAAAAAGTTGTAGTCGGAGATGTGAATGGTGTTGTTGACAATGGAGACGTTGTTGTTGTTGTTGAGACAGATTCAGTGCTTGAAGTTGTCGATTCTGAAGTAATGATGGATGGAGAAATAGTTGGAGTGTTTGAAATAGCTGTTGTCGAAGAAAACGGTGATGTTGGTGATGTGAATGATGTTGTTGACAATGGAGAAGTTGCACCTGATGTTGACATCGTTTCTATATTGGAAGTTATTGCAGTCGCTGATGTGAAACGTGTTGTTGACAATGGAGAACTTGCTGCTGTTGAAATCGTGTTAGTACTTGAAGTTGTTGCTTCTGAGGTAATGGTGGATGTGGAAATCGTTGCAGTGTCGGCCGTAGGTGTTGTCGAATAAAACGGTGCTGTTGGTGATGTTATTGATGTTGTCGACAATGGAGATGTCGCTCCTGATGTTGCAACCGTTAGTATACTGGAAGTTGTTGCAGTCGCTGATGTAAATGGTGTTGTTGACAATGGAGACGTTGTTGCTGCAGTTGAGACAGATCCAGTGCTCGAAGTTGTTGATTCTGAGATAATGGTGGATGGGGAAATAGTTGTAGTGTCTGACATAGGTGTTGTGGAAGAAAACGTTGTCGTCGAAGATGTGAATGGTGTTGTTGACAATGCAGACGTTGTTGCTACTGTTGAGACAGATTGAGTGTTCAAAGTTGTCGATTCTGAGGTCATGGTGGATGGAGAAATAGTTGTAGTATCTGACGTTGGTGTTGTGGAAGAAAACGTTGTAGTCGGAGATGTGAATGGTGTTATTGACAATAGAGACGTTGTTGCTGCTGTTGAGACAGATTCAGTGCTCAAAGTTGTCAATTCTGAGGCAATGGTGAATGGAGAAATAGTTGTGATGTCTGACATAGGTGTTGTGGAAGAAAAAGTTGTAGTCGGAGATGTGAATGGTGTTGTTGACAATGGAGACGTTGTTGTTGTTGTTGAGACAGATTCAGTGCTTGAAGTTGTCGATTCTGAAGTAATGATGGATGGAGAAATAGTTGGAGTGTTTGAAATAGCTGTTGTCGAAGAAAACGGTGATGTTGGTGATGTGAATGATGTTGTTGACAATGGAGAAGTTGCACCTGATGTTGACATCGTTTCTATATTGGAAGTTATTGCAGTCGCTGATGTGAAACGTGTTGTTGACAATGGAGAACTTGCTGCTGTTGAAATCGTGTTAGTACTTGAAGTTGTTGCTTCTGAGGTAATGGTGGATGTGGAAATCGTTGCAGTGTCGGCCGTAGGTGTTGTCGAATAAAACGGTGCTGTTGGTGATGTTATTGATGTTGTCGACAATGGAGATGTCGCTCCTGATGTTGCAACCGTTAGTATACTGGAAGTTGTTGCAGTCGCTGATGTAAATGGTGTTGTTGACAATGGAGACGTTGTTGCTGCAGTTGAGACAGATCCAGTGCTCGAAGTTGTTGATTCTGAGATAATGGTGGATGGGGAAATAGTTGTAGTGTCTGAAATTGTTGTTGTGAAAGAAATCGGTGATGTTGGTGATGTGAATGATGTTGTTGACAATGGAGATGTCGCTCCTGATGTTGCCACTGTTATTAGACTGGAAGTTGTTGCAGTTGCTGATGTAAATTGTGTTGTTGACAATGGAGAACTTGTTGCTGCTGTTGAGACAGATTCAGTGTTCAAAGTTGTCGATTCTGAGGTCATGGTGGATGGAGAAATAGTTGTAGTGTCTGACATAGGTGTTATGGAAGAAAACGTTGTCCTCGAAGATGTGAATGGTGTTGTTGACAATGCAGACGTTGTTGCTACTGTTGAGACAGATTCAGTGTTCAAAGTTGTCGATTCTGAGGTCATGGTGGATGGAGAAATAGTTGTAGTATCTGAAGTAGGTGTATTCGAATAAAACGGTGCTGTTGTTGATGTTATTGATGTTGTCGACAATGGAGATGTTGCTGCTGCTGTTGAGACAGATTCAGTGCTTGAAGTTGTCGATTCTGAAGTATTGATGGATGGAGAAATAGTTGGAGTGTTTGAAATAGCTGTTGTCGAAGAAAACGGTGATGTTGGTGATGTGAATGATGTTGTTGACAATGGAGAAATTGCACCTGATGTTGACATCGTTTCTATATTGGAAGTTATTGCAGTCGCTGATGTGAAACGTGTTGTTGACAATGGAGAACTTGCTGCTGTTGAAATCGTGTTAGTACTTGAAGTTGTTGCTTCTGAGGTAATGGTGGATGTGGAAATCGTTGCAGTGTCGGCCGTAGGTGTTGTCGAATAAAACGGTGCTGTTGGTGATGTTATTGATGTTGTCGACAATGGAGATGTCGCTCCTGATGTTGCAACCGTTAGTATACTGGAAGTTGTTGCAGTCGCTGATGTAAATGGTGTTGTTGACAATGGAGACGTTGTTGCTGCAGTTGAGACAGATCCAGTGCTCGAAGTTGTTGATTCTGAGATAATGGTGGATGGGGAAATAGTTGTAGTGTCTGAAATTGTTGTTGTGAAAGAAATCGGTGATGTTGGTGATGTGAATGATGTTGTTGACAATGGAGATGTCGCTCCTGATGTTGCCACTGTTATTAGACTGGAAGTTGTTGCAGTTGCTGATGTAAATTTAGTTGTTGACAATGGAGAACTTGTTGCTGCTGTTGAGACAGATTCAGTGTTCAAAGTTGTCGATTCTGAGGTCATGGTGGATGGAGAAATAGTTGTAGTGTCTGACATAGGTGTTGTGGAAGAAAACGTTGTCGTCGAAGATGTGAATGGTGTTGTTGACAATGCAGACGTTGTTGCTACTGTTGAGACAGATTGAGTGTTCAAAGTTGTCGATTCTGAGGTCATGGTGGATGGAGAAATAGTTGTAGTATCTGACGTTGGTGTTGTGGAAGAAAACGTTGTAGTCGGAGATGTGAATGGTGTTATTGACAATAGAGACGTTGTTGCTGCTGTTGAGACAGATTCAGTGCTCAAAGTTGTCAATTCTGAGGCAATGGTGAATGGAGAAATAGTTGTGATGTCTGACATAGGTGTTGTGGAAGAAAAAGTTGTAGTCGGAGATGTGAATGGTGTTGTTGACAATGGAGACGTTGTTGTTGTTGTTGAGACAGATTCAGTGCTTGAAGTTGTCGATTCTGAAGTAATGATGGATGGAGAAATAGTTGGAGTGTTTGAAATAGCTGTTGTCGAAGAAAACGGTGATGTTGGTGATGTGAATGATGTTGTTGACAATGGAGAAGTTGCACCTGATGTTGACATCGTTTCTATATTGGAAGTTATTGCAGTCGCTGATGTGAAACGTGTTGTTGACAATGGAGAACTTGCTGCTGTTGAAATCGTGTTAGTACTTGAAGTTGTTGCTTCTGAGGTAATGGTGGATGTGGAAATCGTTGCAGTGTCGGCCGTAGGTGTTGTCGAATAAAACGGTGCTGTTGGTGATGTTATTGATGTTGTCGACAATGGAGATGTCGCTCCTGATGTTGCCACTGTTATTAGACTGGAAGTTGTTGCAGTCGCTGATGTAAATGGTGTTGTTGACAATGGAGACGTTGTTGCTGCAGTTGAGACAGATCCAGTGCTCGAAGTTGTTGATTCTGAGATAATGGTGGATGGGGAAATAGTTGTAGTGTCTGAAATTGTTGTTGTGAAAGAAATCGGTGATGTTGGTGATGTGAATGATGTTGTTGACAATGGAGATGTCGCTCCTGATGTTGCCACTGTTATTAGACTGGAAGTTGTTGCAGTTGCTGATGTAAATTTAGTTGTTGACAATGGAGAACTTGTTGCTGCTGTTGAGACAGATTCAGTGTTCAAAGTTGTCGATTCTGAGGTCATGGTGGATGGAGAAATAGTTGTAGTGTCTGACATAGGTGTTGTGGAAGAAAACGTTGTCGTCGAAGATGTGAATGGTGTTGTTGACAATGCAGACGTTGTTGCTACTGTTGAGACAGATTGAGTGTTCAAAGTTGTCGATTCTGAGGTCATGGTGGATGGAGAAATAGTTGTAGTATCTGACGTTGGTGTTGTGGAAGAAAACGTTGTAGTCGGAGATGTGAATGGTGTTATTGACAATAGAGACGTTGTTGCTGCTGTTGAGACAGATTCAGTGCTCAAAGTTGTCAATTCTGAGGCAATGGTGAATGGAGAAATAGTTGTGATGTCTGACATAGGTGTTGTGGAAGAAAAAGTTGTAGTCGGAGATGTGAATGGTGTTGTTGACAATGGAGACGTTGTTGTTGTTGTTGAGACAGATTCAGTGCTTGAAGTTGTCGATTCTGAAGTAATGATGGATGGAGAAATAGTTGGAGTGTTTGAAATAGCTGTTGTCGAAGAAAACGGTGATGTTGGTGATGTGAATGATGTTGTTGACAATGGAGAAGTTGCACCTGATGTTGACATCGTTTCTATATTGGAAGTTATTGCAGTCGCTGATGTGAAACGTGTTGTTGACAATGGAGAACTTGCTGCTGTTGAAATCGTGTTAGTACTTGAAGTTGTTGCTTCTGAGGTAATGGTGGATGTGGAAATCGTTGCAGTGTCGGCCGTAGGTGTTGTCGAATAAAACGGTGCTGTTGGTGATGTTATTGATGTTGTCGACAATGGAGATGTCGCTCCTGATGTTGCAACCGTTAGTATACTGGAAGTTGTTGCAGTCGCTGATGTAAATGGTGTTGTTGACAATGGAGACGTTGTTGCTGCAGTTGAGACAGATCCAGTGCTCGAAGTTGTTGATTCTGAGATAATGGTGGATGGGGAAATAGTTGTAGTGTCTGAAATTGTTGTTGTGAAAGAAATCGGTGATGTTGGTGATGTGAATGATGTTGTTGACAATGGAGATGTCGCTCCTGATGTTGCCACTGTTATTAGACTGGAAGTTGTTGCAGTTGCTGATGTAAATTGTGTTGTTGACAATGGAGAACTTGTTGCTGCTGTTGAGACAGATTCAGTGCTTGAAGTTGTCGATTCTGAGGTAATGGTGGATGAAAAAATAGTTGTAGTGTCTGAAATAGCTGTTGTCGAAGAAATCGGTGATGTTGGTGATGTGAATAATTTTGTTAACAATGGAGAAGTTGCACCTGATGTTGACATCGTTTCTATATTGGAAGTTCTTGCAGTCGCTGATGTGAAAGGTGTTGTTGACAATGGAGATGTTGCGGCTGTTGAAATCGTGTTAGTACTTGAAGTTGTTGCTTCTGAGGTAATGGTGGATGTGGAAATCGTTGCAGTGTCTGCCGTAGGTGTCGTCGAATAAAACGGTGCTGTTGGTGATGTTTTTGATGTTGTCGACAATGGAGATGTCGCTCCTGATGTTGCAACCGTTAGTATACTGGAAGTTGTTGCAGTCGCTGATGTAAATGGTGATGTTGACAATGGAGACGTTGTTGCTGCAGTTGAGACAGATCCAGTGCTCGAAGTTGTCGATTCTGAGATAATGGTGGATGGAGAAATAGTTGTAGTGTCTGAAATTGTTGTTGTGAAAGAAATCGGTGATGTTGGTGATGTGAATGATGTTGTTGACAATGGAGATGTCGCTCCTGATGTTGCCACTGTTATTAGACTGGAAGTTGTTGCAGTTGCTGATGTAAATTTAGTTGTTGACAATGGAGAACTTGTTGCTGCTGTTGAGACAGATTCAGTGTCCAAAGTTGTCGATTCTGAGGTCATGGTGGATGGAGAAATAGTTGTAGTGTCTGACATAGGTGTTGTGGAAGAAAACGTTGTCGTCGAAGATGTGAATGGTGTTGTTGACAATGCAGACGTTGTTGCTACTGTTGAGACAGATTCAGTGTTCAAAGTTGTCGATTCTGAGGTCATGGTGGATGGAGAAATAGTTGTAGTATCTGACGTTGGTGTTGTGGAAGAAAACGTTGTAGTCGGAGATGTGAATGGTGTTATTGACAATAGGGACGTTGTTGCTGCTGTTGAGACAGATTCAGTGCTCAAAGTTGTCAATTCTGAGGCAATGGTGAATGGAGAAATAGTTGTGATGTCTGACATAGGTGTTGTGGAAGAAAAAGTTGTAGTCGGAGATGTGAATGGTGTTGTTGACAATGGAGACGTTGTTGTTGTTGTTGAGACAGATTCAGTGCTTGAAGTTGTCGATTCTGAAGTAATGATGGATGGAGAAATAGTTGGAGTGTTTGAAATAGCTGTTGTCGAAGAAAACGGTGATGTTGGTGATGTGAATGATGTTGTTGACAATGGAGATGTCGCTCCTGATGTTGCCACTGTTATTAGACTGGAAGTTGTTGCAGTTGCTGATGTAAATTGTGTTGTTGACAATGGAAAACTTGTTGCTGCTGTTGAGACAGATTCAGTGTTCAAAGTTGTCGATTCTGAGGTCATGGTGGATGGAGAAATAGTTGTAGTGTCTGACATAGGTGTTGTGGAAGAAAACGTTGTCATCGAAGATGTGAATGGTGTTGTTGACAATGCAGACGTTGTTGCTACTGTTGAGACAGATTCAATGTTCAAAGTTGTCGTTTCTGAGGTCATGGTGGATGGAGAAATAGTTGTAGTATCTGACGTTGGTGTTGTGGAAGAAAACGTTGTAGTCGGAGATGTGAATGGTGTTGTTGACAATGGAGATGTTGCTGCTGCTGTTGAGACAGATTCAGTGCTTGAAGTTGTCGATTCTGAGGTAATGGTGGATGAAAAAATAGTTGTAGTGTCTGAAATAGCTGTTGTCGAAGAAATCGGTGATGTTGGTGATGTGAATAATGTTGTTAACAATGGAGAAGTTGCATCTGATGTTGAAATCGTTTCTATATTGGAAGTTCTTGCAGTCGCTGATGTGAAAGGTGTTGTTGACAATGGAGATGTTGCGGCTGTTGAAATCGTGTTAGTACTTGAAGTTGTTGCTTCTGAGATAATGATGGATGTGGAAATCGTTGCAGTGTCTGCCGTAGGTGTCGTCGAATAAAACGGTGCTGTTGGTGATGTTATTGATGTTGTCGACAATGGAGATGTCGCTCCTGATGTTGCAACCGTTAGTATACTGGAAGTTGTTGCATTCGCTGATGTAAATGGTGTTGTTGACAATGGAGACGTTGTTGCTGCAGTTGAGACAGATCCAGTGCTCGAAGTTGTCGATTCTGAGATAATGGTGGATGGAGAAATAGTTGTAGTGTCTGAAATTGTTGTTGTGAAAGAAATCGGTGATGTTGGTGATGTGAATGATGTTGTTGACAATGGAGATGTCGCTCCTGATGTTGCCACTGTTATTAGACTGGAAGTTGTTGCTGATGTAAATTTAGTTGTTGACAATGGAGAACTTGTTGCTGCTGTTGAGACAGATTCAGTGTCCAAAGTTGTCGATTCTGAGGTCATGGTGGATGGAGAAATAGTTGTAGTGTCTGACATAGGTGTTGTGGCAGAAAACGTTGTCGTCGAAGATGTGAATGGTGTTGTTGACAATGCAGCCGTTGTTGCTACTGTTGAGACAGATTCAGTGTTCAAAGTTGTCGATTCTGAGGTCATGGTGGATGGAGAAATAGTTGTAGTATCTGACGTTGGTGTTGTGGAAGAAAACGTTGTAGTCGGAGATGTGAATGGTGTTGTTGACAATGGAGATGTTGCTGCTGCTGTTGAGACAGATTCAGTGCTTGAAGTTGTCGATTCTGAGGTAATGGTGGATGAAAAAATAGTTGTAGTGTCTGAAATAGCTGTTGTCGAAGAAATCGGTGATGTTGGTGATGTGAATAATGTTGTTAACAATGGAGAAGTTGCATCTGATGTTGAAATCGTTTCTATATTGGAAGTTCTTGCAGTCGCTGATGTGAAAGGTGTTGTTGACAATGGAGATGTTGCGGCTGTTGAAATCGTGTTAGTACTTGAAGTTGTTGCTTCTGAGGTAATGATGGATGTGGAAATCGTTGCAGTGTCTGCCGTAGGTGTCGTCGAATAAAACGGTGCTGTTGGTGATGTTATTGATGTTGTCGACAATGGAGATGTCGCTCCTGATGTTGCAACCGTTAGTATACTGGAAGTTGTTGCATTCGCTGATGTAAATGGTGTTGTTGACAATGGAGACGTTGTTGCTGCAGTTGAGACAGATCCAGTGCTCGAAGTTGTCGATTCTGAGATAATGGTGGATGGAGAAATAGTTGTAGTGTCTGAAATTGTTGTTGTGAAAGAAATCGGTGATGTTGGTGATGTGAATGATGTTGTTGACAATGGAGATGTCGCTCCTGATGTTGCCACTGTTATTAGACTGGAAGTTGTTGCTGATGTAAATTTAGTTGTTGACAATGGAGAACTTGTTGCTGCTGTTGAGACAGATTCAGTGTCCAAAGTTGTCGATTCTGAGGTCATGGTGGATGGAGAAATAGTTGTAGTGTCTGACATAGGTGTTGTGGCAGAAAACGTTGTCGTCGAAGATGTGAATGGTGTTGTTGACAATGCAGACGTTGTTGCTACTGTTGAGACAGATTCAGTGTTCAAAGTTGTCGATTCTGAGGTCATGGTGGATGGAGAAATAGTTGTAGTATCTGACGTTGGTGTTGTGGAAGAAAACGTTGTAGTCGGAGATGTGAATGGTGTTATTGACAATAGAGACGTTGTTGCTGCTGTTGAGACAGATTCAGTGCTCAAAGTTGTCAATTCTGAGGCAATGGTGAATGGAGAAATAGTTGTGATGTCTGACATAGGTGTTGTGGAAGAAAAAGTTGTAGTCGGAGATGTGAATGGTGTTGTTGACAATGGAGACGTTGTTGTTGAGACAGATTCAGTGCTTGAAGTTGTCGATTCTAAAGTAATGATGGATGGAGAAATAGTTGGAGTGTTTGAAATAGCTGTTGTCGAAGAAAACGGTGATGTTGGTGATGTGAATGATGTTGTTGACAATGGAGAAGTTGCACCTGATGTTGACATCGTTTCTATATTGGAAGTTATTGCAGTCGCTGATGTGAAACGTGTTGTTGACAATGGAGAACTTGCTGCTGTTGAAATCGTGTTAGTACTTGAAGTTGTTGCTTCTGAGGTAATGGTGGATGTGGAAATCGTTGCAGTGTCGGCCGTAGGTGTTGTCGAATAAAACGGTGCTGTTGGTGATGTTATTGATGTTGTCGACAATGGAGATGTCGCTCCTGATGTTGCAACCGTTAGTATACTGGAAGTTGTTGCAGTCGCTGATGTAAATGGTGTTGTTGACAATGGTGACGTTGTTGCTGCAGTTGAGACAGATCCAGTGCTCGAAGTTGTTGATTCTGAGATAATGGTGGATGGGGAAATAGTTGTAGTGTCTGAAATTGTTGTTGTGAAAGAAATCGGTGATGTTGGTGATGTGAATGATGTTGTTGACAATGGAGATGTCGCTCCTGATGTTGCCACTGTTATTAGACTGGAAGTTGTTGCAGTTGCTGATGTAAATTGTGTTGTTGACAATGGAGAACTTGTTGCTGCTGTTGAGACAAATTCAGTGTTCAAAGTTGTCGATTCTGAGGTCATGGTGGATGGAGAAATAGTTGTAGTGTCTGACATAGGTGCTGTGGAAGAAAACGTTGTCGTCGAAGATGTGAATGGTGTTGTTGACAATGCAGACGTTGTTGCTACTGTTGAGACAGATTCAATGTTCAAAGTTGTCGATTCTGAGGTCATAGTGGATGGAGAAATAGTTGTAGTATCTGACGTTGGTGTTGTGGAAGAAAACGTTGTAGTCGGAGATGTGAATGGTGTTGTTGACAATGGAGATGTTGCTGCTGCTGTTGAGACAGATTCAGTGCTTGACGTTGTCGATTCTGAGGTAATGGTGGATGAAAAAATAGTTGTAGTGTCTGAAATAGCTGTTGTCGAAGAAATCGGTGATGTTGGTGATGTGAATAATGTTGTTAACAATGGAGAAGTTGCACCTGATGTTGACATCGTTTCTATATTGGAAGTTCTTGCAGTCGCTGATGTGAAAGGTGTTGTTGACAATGGAGATGTTGCGGCTGTTGAAATCGTGTTAGTTCTTGAAGTTGTTGCTTCTGAGGTAATGGTGGATGTGGAAATCGTTGCAGTGTCTGCCGTAGGTGTCGTCGAATAAAACGGTGCTGTTGGTGATGTTATTGATGTTGTCGACAATGGAGATGTCGCTCCTGATGTTGCAACCGTTAGTATACTGGAAGTTGTTGCAGTCGCTGATGTAAATGGTGTTGTTGACAATGGAGACGTTGTTGCTGCAGTTGAGACAGATCCAGTGCTCGAAGTTGTCGATTCTGAGATAATGGTGGATGGAGAAATAGTTGTAGTGTCTGAAATTGTTGTTGTGAAAGAAATCGGTGATGTTGGTGATGTGAATGATGTTGTTGACAATGGAGATGTCGCTCCTGATGTTGCCACTGTTACTAGACTGGAAGTTGTTGCAGTTGCTGATGTAAATTTAGTTGTTGACAATGGAGAACTTGTTGCTGCTGTTGAGACAGATTCAGTGTCCAAAGTTGTCGATTCTGAGGTCATGGTGGATGGAGAAATAGTTGTAGTGTCTGACATAGGTGTTGTGGAAGAAAACGTTGTCGTCGAAGATGTGAATGGTGTTGTTGACAATGCAGACGTTGTTGCTACTGTTGAGACAGATTCAGTGTTCAAAGTTGTCGATTCTGAGGTCATGGTGGATGGAGAAATAGTTGTAGTATCTGACGTTGGTGTTGTGGAAGAAAACGTTGTAGTCGGAGATGTGAATGGTGGTATTGACAATAGAGACGTTGTTGCTGCTGTTGAGACAGATTCAGTGCTCAAAGTTGTCAATTCTGAGGCAATGGTGAATGGAGAAATAGTTGTGATGTCTGACATAGGTGTTGTGGAAGAAAAAGTTGTAGTCGGAGATGTGAATGGTGTTGTTGACAATGAAGACGTTGTTGTTGTTGTTGAGACAGATTCAGTGCTTGAAGTTGTCGATTCTGAAGTAATGATGGATGGAGAAATAGTTGGAGTGTTTGAAATAGCTGTTGTCGAAGAAAACGGTGATGTTGGTGATGTGAATGATGTTGTTGACAATGGAGAAGTTGCACCTGATGTTGACATCGTTTCTATATTGGAAGTTATTGCAGTCGCTGATGTGAAACGTGTTGTTGACAATGGAGAACTTGCTGCTGTTGAAATCGTGTTAGTACTTGAAGTTGTTGCTTCTGAGGTAATGGTGGATGTGGAAATCGTTGCAGTGTAGGCCGTAGGTGTTGTGGAATAAAACGGTGCTGTTGGTGATGTTATTGATGTTGTCGACAATGGAGATGTCGCTCCTGATGTTGCAACCGTTAGTATACTGGAAGTTGTTGCAGTCGCTGATGTAAATGGTGTTGTTGACAATGGAGACGTTGTTGCTGCAGTTGAGACAGATCCAGTGCTCGAAGTTGTTGATTCTGAGATAATGGTGGATGGGGAAATAGTTGTAGTGTCTGAAATTGTTGTTGTGAAAGAAATCGGTGATGTTGATGATGTGAATGATGTTGTTGACAATGGAGATGTCGCTCCTGATGTTGCCACTGTTATTAGACTGGAAGTTGTTGCAGTTGCTGATGTAAATTGTGTTGTTGACAATGGAGAACTTGTTGCTGCTGTTGAGACAGATTCAGTGTTCAAAGTTGTCGATTCTGAGGTCATGGTGGATGGAGAAATAGTTGTAGTATCTGACGTTGGTGTTGTGGAAGAAAACGTTGTAGTCGGAGATGTGAATGGTGTTATTGACAATAGAGACGTTGTTGCTGCTGTTGAGACAGATTCAGTGCTTGAAGTTGTCGATTCTGAAGTAATGATGGATGGAGAAATAGTTGGAGTGTTTGAAATAGCTGTTGTCGAAGAAAACGGTGATGTTGGTGATGTGAATGATGTTGTTGACAATGGAGAAGTTGCACCTGATGTTGACATCGTTTCTATATTGGAAGTTATTGCAGTCGCTGATGTGAAACGTGTTGTTGACAATGGAGAACTTGCTGCTGTTGAAATCGTGTTAGTACTTGAAGTTGTTGCTTCTGAGGTAATGGTGGATGTGGAAATCGTTGCAGTGTAGGCCGTAGGTGTTGTCGAATAAAACGGTGCTGTTGGTGATGTTATTGATGTTGTCGACAATGGAGATGTCGCTCCTGATGTTGCAACCGTTAGTATACTGGAAGTTGTTGCAGTCGCTGATGTAAATGGTGTTGTTGACAATTGAGACGTTGTTGCTGCAGTTGAGACAGATCCAGTGCTCGAAGTTGTTGATTCTGAGATAATGGTGGATGGGGAAATAGTTGTAGTGTCTGAAATTGTTGTTGTGAAAGAAATCGGTGATGTTGGTGATGTGAATGATGTTGTTGACAATGGAGATGTCGCTCCTGATGTTGCCACTGTTATTAGACTGGAAGTTGTTGCAGTTGCTGATGTAAATTGTGTTGTTGACAATGGAGAACTTGTTGCTGCTGTTGAGACAGATTCAGTGTTCAAAGTTGTCGATTCTGAGGTCATGGTGGATGGAGAAATAGTTGTAGTGTCTGACATAGGTGTTGTGGAAGAAAACGTTGTCGTCGAAGATGTGAATGGTGTTGTTGACAATGCAGACGTTGTTGCTACTGTTGAGACAGATTCAGTGTTCAAAGTTGTCGATTCTGAGGTCATGGTGGATGGAGAAATAGTTGTATCTGACGTTGGTGTTGTGGAAGAAAACGTTGTAGTCGGAGATGTGAATGGTGTTGTTGACAATGGAGATGTTGCTGCTGCTGTTGAGACAGATTCAGTGCTTGAAGTTGTCGATTCTGAGGTAATGGTAGATGAAAAAATAGTTGTAGTGTCTGAAATAGCTGTTGTCGAAGAAATCGGTGATGTTGGTGATGTGAATAATGTTGTTAACAATGGAGAAGTTGCACCTGATGTTGACATCGTTTCTATATTGGAAGTTATTGCAGTCGCTGATGTGAAAGGTGTTGTTGACAATGGAGATGTTGCGGCTGTTGAAATCATGTTAGTACTTGAAGTTGTTGCTTCTGAGGTAATGGTGGATGTGGAAATCGTTGCAGTGTCTGCCGTAGGTGTCGTCGAATAAAACGGTGCTGTTGGTGATGTTATTGATGTTGTCGACAATGGAGATGTCGCTCCTGATGTTGCAACCGTTAGTATACTGGAAGTTGTTGCAGTCGCTGATGTAAATGGTGTTGTTGACAATGGAGACGTTGTTGCTGCAGTTGAGACAGATCCAGTGCTCGAAGTTGTCGATTCTGAGGAAATGGTGGATCGAGAAATAGTTGTAGTGTCTGACATAGGTTTTGCTGAAGAAAACAGTGATGTTGGTGATATGAATGATATTGTTGAGAATGGAGAAGTTGTTGCTGCTGTTGAGACAGATTCACTGCTTGAGGTTGTCGATTCTGAGGCAATTGTGGATGCGGAAATAGTTGCAGTGTCTGCCATAGGTGTTGTCGAAGAAAACGGTGATGTTGGTGATGTGGATGATGCTGTCGACAATGGAGATGTCGCTCCTGATGTTGCGACCGTTAGTATACTGGAAGTTGTTGCAGTCGCTGATGTAAATGGTGTTGTTGACAATGGGGAAGTTGCTGCTGCTGTTGAGACAGTTTCAGTGCTTGAAGTTGTCGATTCTGAGGTAATGGTGGATGGAGAAATAGTTGCAGTGTCTGCTGTAGGTGTTGTCGAAGAAAACGGTGATGTTGGTGATGTGGATGATGTTGTTGAAAATGGAAACGTTGTTGCTGCTGTTGAGACAGATTCAGTGCTCGAAGTTGTCGATTCTGAGGTAATGGTGGATGGAGAAATAGTTGTAGTGTCTGACATAGGTGTTGTCGAAGAAAACAGTGATGTTGGTGATGTGAATGATGTTGTTGAAAATGGAGACGTTGTTGCTGCTGTTGAGACAGATTCAGTGCTTGAAGTTGTCGATTCTGAGGTAATGGTGGATGGAGAAATAGTTGTGGTGTCTGACATAGGTGTTGTTGAAGAAAACGTTGTAGTAGGAGATGTGAATGATGTTGCTGACAATGGAGACGTTGTTGCTGCTGTTGAGACAGATTCAGTGCTTGAAGTTGTCGATTCTGAGGGAATGGTGGATGGAGAAATAGTTGTAGTGTCTGAAATAGGTGTTGTGGAAGAAAACGGTGATGTTGGTGATGTCAATGATGTTGTTGACAATGGAGAATATGCACCTGATGTTGATATCATTTCTATATTTGAAGTTCTTGCAGTCGTTGATGTGAAAGGTGTTGTTGACAATGGAGATGTTGCGGCTGTTGAAACTGTTTCAGTACTTGAAGTTGTTGCTTCTGAGGTAACGGTGGATGTGGAAATCGTTGCAGTGTCTGTCGTAGGTGTTGTCGAAGAAAACGGTGATGTTGATGATGTAGATGATGCTGTCGACAATGGAGATGTCGCTCCTGATGTTGCAACCGTTAGTATACTGGAAGTTGTTGCAGTCACTGATGTAAATGGTGTTGTTGACAATGGGGAAGTTGCTGCTGCTGTTGAGACAGATTCAGTGCTTGAAGTTGTCGAGTCTGAGGTAATAGTGGATGGAGAAATAGTTGCAGTGTCTGCTGTAGGTGTTGTCGAAGAAAACGGTGATGTTGGTGATGTGGATGATGTTGTTGAAAATGGAGACGTTGTTGCTGCTGTTGAGACAGATTCAGTGCTCGAAGTTGTCGATTCTGAGGTAATGGTGGATGGAGAGATAGTTGCAGTGTCTGCTGTCGGTGTTGTCGAAGAAAACGGTGATGTTGGTGATGTGGATGATGCTGTCGACAATGGAGATGTCGCTCCTGATGTTGCAACCGTTAGTATACTGGAAGTTGTTGCAGTCGCTGATGTAAATGGTGTTGTTGACAATGGGGAAGTTGCTGCTGCTGTTGAGACAATTTCAGTGCTTGAAGTTGTCGATTCTGAGGTAATGTTGGATGGTGAAATAGTTGTAGTGTCTGACATAGGTGTCGTGGAAGAAAACGTTGTAGTCCGAGATGTGAATTGTGTTGACAATGGAGATGTTGTTGCTGCTGTTGAGACAGATTCAGTGCTTGAAGTTGTCGAGTCTGAGGTAATAGTGGATAGAGAAATAGTTGCAGTGTCTGCTGTAGGTGTTGTCGAAGAAAACGGTGATGTTGGTGATGTGGATGATGTTGTTGAAAATGGAGACGTTGTTGCTGCTGTTGAGACAGATTCAGTGCTCGAAGTTGTCAATTCTGGGGTAATGGTGGATGTAGAAATAGTTGCAGTGTCTGCTGTCGGTGTTGTCGAAGAAAACAGTGATGTTGGTGATGTGGATGATGCTGTCGACAATGGAGATGTCGCTCCTGATGTTGCAACCGTTAGTATACTGGAAGTTGTTGCAGTCGCTGATGTAAATGGTGTTGTTGACAATGGGGAAGTTGCTGCTGCTGTTGAGACAATTTCAGTGCTTGAAGTTGTCGAATCTGAGGAAATGGTGGATGGAGAAATAGTTGTAGTGTCTGACATACTTGTTGCCGAAGAAAACAGTGATGTTGGTGATGTGAATGATGTTGTTGAGAATGGAGAAGTTGTTGCTGCTGTTGAGACAGATTCAGTGCTTGAGGTTGTCGATTCTGAGGCAATTGTGGATGCGGAAATAGTTGCAGTGTCTGCCATAGGTGTTGTCGAAGAAAACAGTGATGTTGGTGATGTGGATGATGCTGTTGACAATGGAGATGTCGCTCCTGATGTTGCGACCGTTAGTATACTGGAAGTTGTTGCAGTCGCTGATGTAAATGGTGTTGTTGACAATGGGGAAGTTGCTGCTGCTGTTGAGACAGTTTCAGTGCTTGAAGTTGTCGATTCTGAGGTAATGGTGGATGGAGAAATAGTTGCAGTGTCTGCTGTAGGTGTTGTCGAAGAAAACGGTGATGTTGGTGATGTGGATGATGTTGTTGAAAATGGAGACGTTGTTGCTGCTGTTGAGACAGATTCAGTGCTCGAAGTTGTCGATTCTGAGGTAATGGTGGATGCAGAAATAGTTGTAGTGTCTGACATAGGTGTTGTCGAAGAAAACAGTGATGTTGATGATGTGAATGATGTTGTTGAAAATGGAGACGTTGTTGCTGCTGTTGAAACAGATTCAGTGCTTGAAGATGTCGATTCTGAGGTAATGGTGGATGGATAAATAGTTGTGGTGTCTGACATAGGTGTTGTTGAAGAAAACGTTGTAGTCGGAGATGTGAATGGTGTTGTTGACAATGGGGAAGTTGCTGCTGCTGTTGAGACAGATTCAGTGCTTGAAGTTGTCGAGTCTGAGGTAATAGTGGATGGAGAAATAGTTGCAGTGTCTGAAATAGGTGTTGTGGAAGAAAACGGTGATGCTGGTGATGTCAATGATGTTGTTGACAATGGAGAATATGCACCTGATGTTGAAATCGTTTCTATATTTGAAGTTCTTGCAGTCGTTGATGTGAAAGGTGTTGTTGACAATGGAGATGTTGCGGCCGTTGAAACTGTTTCAGTACTTGAAGTTGTTGCTTCTGAGGTAACGGTGGATGTGGAAATCGTTGCAGTGTCTGCCGTAGGTGTTGTCGAAGACAACGGTGATGTTGGTGATGTGGATGATGCTGTCGACAATGGAGACGTTGTTGCTGCTGTTGAGACAGATTCAGTGCTCGAAGTTGTCAATTCTGAGGTAATGGTGGATGGAGAAATAGTTGCAGTGTCTGCTGTCGGTGTTGTCAAAGAAAACAGTGATGTTGGTGATGTGGATGATGCTGTCGACAATGGAGATGTCGCTCCTGATGTTGCAACCGTTAGTATACTGGAAGTTGTTGCAGTCGCTGATGTAAATGGTGTTGTTGACAATGGGGAAGTTGCTGCTGCTGTTGAGACAATTTCAGTGCTTGAAGTTGTCGAATCTGAGGAAATGGTGGATGGAGAAATAGTTGTAGTGTCTGACATACTTGTTGCCGAAGAAAACAGTGATGTTGGTGATGTGAATGATGTTGTTGAGAATGGAGAAGTTGTTGCTGCTGTTGAGACAGATTCAGTGCTTGAGGTTGTCGATTCTGAGGCAATTGTGGATGCAGAAATAGTTGCAGTGTCTGCCATAGGTGTTGTCGAAGAAAACAGTGATGTTGGTGATGTGGATGATGCTATTGACAATGGAGATGTCGCTCCTGATGTTGCGACCGTTAGTATACTGGAAGTTGTTGCAGTCACTGATGTAAATGGTGTTGTTGACAATGGGGAAGTTGCTGCTGCTGTTGAGACAGTTTCAGTGCTTGAAGTTGTCGATTCTGAGGTAATGGTGGATGGAGAAATAGTTGCAGTGTCTGCTGTAGGTGTTGAAGAAAACAGTGATGTTGATGATGTGAATGATGTTGTTGAAAATGGAGACGTTGTTGCTGCTGTTGAAACAGATTCAGTGCTTGAAGATGTCGATTCTGAGGTAATGGTGGATGAATAAATAGTTGTGGTGTCTGACATAGGTGTTGTTGAAGAAAACTTTGTAGTCGGAGATGTGAATGATGTTGCTGACAATGGAGACGTTGTTGCTGCTGTTGAGACATATTCAGTGCTTGAAGTTGTCGATTCTGAGGGAATGGTGGATGGAGAAATAGTTGTAGTGTCTGAAATAGGTGTTGTGGAAGAAAACGGTAATGTTGGTGATGTCAATGATGTTGTTGACAATGGAGAATATGCACCTGATGTTGATATCGTTTCTATATTTGAAGTTCTTGCAGTCGTTGATGTGAAAGGTGTTGTTGACAATGGAGATGTTGCGGCTGTTGAAACTGTTTCAGAACTTGAAGTTGTTGCTTCTGAGGTAACGGTGGATGTGGAAATCGTTGCAGTGTCTGTCGTAGGTGTTGTCGAAGAAAACGGTGATGTTGATGATGTGGATGATGCTGTCGACAATGGAGATGTCGCTCTTGATGTTGCAACCGTTAGTATACTGGAAGTTGTTGCAGTCGCTGATGTAAATGGTGTTGTTGACAATGGGGAAGTTGCTGCTGCTGTTGAGACAGATTCAGTGCTTGAAGTTGTCGAGTCTGAGGTAATAGTGGATGGAGAAATAGTTGCAGTGTCTGAAATAGGTGTTGTGGAAGAAAACGGTGATGCTGGTGATGTCAATGATGTTGTTGACAATGGAGAATATGCACCTGATGTTGAAATCGTTTCTATATTTGAAGTTCTTGCAGTCGTTGATGTGAAAGGTGTTGTTGACAATGGAGATGTTGCGGCCGTTGAAACTGTTTCAGTACTTGAAGTTGTTGCTTCTGAGGTAACGGTGGATGTGGAAACCGTTGCAGTGTCTGCCGTAGGTGTTGTCGAAGACAACGGTGATGTTGGTGATGTGGATGATGCTGTCGACAATGGAGACGTTGTTGCTGCTGTTGAGACAGATTCAGTGCTCGAAGTTGTCGATTCTGAGGTAATGGTGGATGGAGAAATAGTTGCAGTGTCTGCTGTAGGTGTTGTCGAAGAAAACGGTGATGTTGGTGATGTGGATGATGTTGTTGAAAATGGAGACGTTGTTGCTGCTGTTGAGACAGATTCAGTGCTTGAAGTTGTCGATTCTGAGGGAATGGTGGATGGAGAAATAGTTGTAGTGTCTGAAATAGGTGTTGTGGAAGAAAACGGTGATGTTGGTGATGTCAATGATGTTGTTGACAATGGAGAATATGCACCTGATGTTGAAATCGTTTCTATATTTGAAGTTCTTGCAGTCGTTGATGTGAAAGGTGTTGTTGACAATGGAGATGTTGCGGCTGTTGAAACTGTTTCAGTACTTGAAGTTGTTGCTTCTGAGGTAACGGTGGATGTGGAAATCGTTGCAGTGTCTGCCGTAGGTGTTGTCGAAGACAACGGTGATGTTGGTGATGTGGATGATGCTGTCGACAATGGAGACGTTGTTGCTGCTGTTGAGACAGATTCAGTGCTCGAAGTTGTCAATTCTGAGGTAATGGTGGATGGAGAAATAGTTGCAGTGTCTGCTGTCGGTGTTGTCAAAGAAAACAGTGATGTTGGTGATGTGGATGATGCTGTCGACAATGGAGATGTCGCTCCTGATGTTGCAACCGTTAGTATACTGGAAGTTGTTGCAGTCGCTGATGTAAATGGTGTTGTTGACAATGGGGAAGTTGCTGCTGCTGTTGAGACAATTTCAGTGCTTGAAGTTGTCGAATCTGAGGAAATGGTGGATGGAGAAATAGTTGTAGTGTCTGACATACTTGTTGCCGAAGAAAACAGTGATGTTGGTGATGTGAATGATGTTGTTGAGAATGGAGAAGTTGTTGCTGCTGTTGAGACAGATTCAGTGCTTGAGGTTGTCGATTCTGAGGCAATTGTGGATGCGGAAATAGTTGCAGTGTCTGCCATAGGTGTTGTCGAAGAAAACAGTGATGTTGGTGATGTGGATGATGCTGTTGACAATGGAGATGTCGCTCCTGATGTTGCGACCGTTAGTATACTGGAAGTTGTTGCAGTCGCTGATGTAAATGGTGTTGTTGACAATGGGGAAGTTGCTGCTGCTGTTGAGACAGTTTCAGTGCTTGAAGTTGTCGATTCTGAGGTAATGGTGGATGGAGAAATAGTTGCAGTGTCTGCTGTAGGTGTTGAAGAAAACAGTGATGTTGATGATGTGAATGATGTTGTTGAAAATGGAGACGTTGTTGCTGCTGTTGAAACAGATTCAGTGCTTGAAGATGTCGATTCTGAGGTAATGGTGGATGAATAAATAGTTGTGGTGTCTGACATAGGTGTTGTTGAAGAAAACTTTGTAGTCGGAGATGTGAATGATGTTGCTGACAATGGAGACGTTGTTGCTGCTGTTGAGACATATTCAGTGCTTGAAGTTGTCGATTCTGAGGGAATGGTGGATGGAGAAATAGTTGTAGTGTCTGAAATAGGTGTTGTGGAAGAAAACGGTAATGTTGGTGATGTCAATGATGTTGTTGACAATGGAGAATATGCACCTGATGTTGATATCGTTTCTATATTTGAAGTTCTTGCAGTCGTTGATGTGAAAGGTGTTGTTGACAATGGAGATGTTGCGGCTGTTGAAACTGTTTCAGAACTTGAAGTTGTTGCTTCTGAGGTAACGGTGGATGTGGAAATCGTTGCAGTGTCTGTCGTAGGTGTTGTCGAAGAAAACGGTGATGTTGATGATGTGGATGATGCTGTCGACAATGGAGATGTCGCTCTTGATGTTGCAACCGTTAGTATACTGGAAGTTGTTGCAGTCGCTGATGTAAATGGTGTTGTTGACAATGGGGAAGTTGCTGCTGCTGTTGAGACAGATTCAGTGCTTGAAGTTGTCGAGTCTGAGGTAATAGTGGATGGAGAAATAGTTGCAGTGTCTGAAATAGGTGTTGTGGAAGAAAACGGTGATGCTGGTGATGTCAATGATGTTGTTGACAATGGAGAATATGCACCTGATGTTGAAATCGTTTCTATATTTGAAGTTCTTGCAGTCGTTGATGTGAAAGGTGTTGTTGACAATGGAGATGTTGCGGCCGTTGAAACTGTTTCAGTACTTGAAGTTGTTGCTTCTGAGGTAACGGTGGATGTGGAAACCGTTGCAGTGTCTGCCGTAGGTGTTGTCGAAGACAACGGTGATGTTGGTGATGTGGATGATGCTGTCGACAATGGAGACGTTGTTGCTGCTGTTGAGACAGATTCAGTGCTCGAAGTTGTCGATTCTGAGGTAATGGTGGATGGAGAAATAGTTGCAGTGTCTGCTGTAGGTGTTGTCGAAGAAAACGGTGATGTTGGTGATGTGGATGATGTTGTTGAAAATGGAGACGTTGTTGCTGCTGTTGAGACAGATTCAGTGCTTGAAGTTGTCGATTCTGAGGGAATGGTGGATGGAGAAATAGTTGTAGTGTCTGAAATAGGTGTTGTGGAAGAAAACGGTGATGTTGGTGATGTCAATGATGTTGTTGACAATGGAGAATATGCACCTGATGTTGAAATCGTTTCTATATTTGAAGTTCTTGCAGTCGTTGATGTGAAAGGTGTTGTTGACAATGGAGATGTTGCGGCTGTTGAAACTGTTTCAGTACTTGAAGTTGTTGCTTCTGAGGTAACGGTGGATGTGGAAATCGTTGCAGTGTCTGCCGTAGGTGTTGTCGAAGACAACGGTGATGTTGGTGATGTGGATGATGCTGTCGACAATGGAGACGTTGTTGCTGCTGTTGAGACAGATTCAGTGCTCGAAGTTGTCAATTCTGAGGTAATGGTGGATGGAGAAATAGTTGCAGTGTCTGCTGTCGGTGTTGTCAAAGAAAACAGTGATGTTGGTGATGTGGATGATGCTGTCGACAATGGAGATGTCGCTCCTGATGTTGCAACCGTTAGTATACTGGAAGTTGTTGCAGTCGCTGATGTAAATGGTGTTGTTGACAATGGGGAAGTTGCTGCTGCTGTTGAGACAATTTCAGTGCTTGAAGTTGTCGAATCTGAGGAAATGGTGGATGGAGAAATAGTTGTAGTGTCTGACATACTTGTTGCCGAAGAAAACAGTGATGTTGGTGATGTGAATGATGTTGTTGAGAATGGAGAAGTTGTTGCTGCTGTTGAGACAGATTCAGTGCTTGAGGTTGTCGATTCTGAGGCAATTGTGGATGCGGAAATAGTTGCAGTGTCTGCCATAGGTGTTGTCGAAGAAAACAGTGATGTTGGTGATGTGGATGATGCTGTTGACAATGGAGATGTCGCTCCTGATGTTGCGACCGTTAGTATACTGGAAGTTGTTGCAGTCGCTGATGTAAATGGTGTTGTTGACAATGGGGAAGTTGCTGCTGCTGTTGAGACAGTTTCAGTGCTTGAAGTTGTCGATTCTGAGGTAATGGTGGATGGAGAAATAGTTGCAGTGTCTGCTGTAGGTGTTGAAGAAAACAGTGATGTTGATGATGTGAATGATGTTGTTGAAAATGGAGACGTTGTTGCTGCTGTTGAAACAGATTCAGTGCTTGAAGATGTCGATTCTGAGGTAATGGTGGATGAATAAATAGTTGTGGTGTCTGACATAGGTGTTGTTGAAGAAAACTTTGTAGTCGGAGATGTGAATGATGTTGCTGACAATGGAGACGTTGTTGCTGCTGTTGAGACATATTCAGTGCTTGAAGTTGTCGATTCTGAGGGAATGGTGGATGGAGAAATAGTTGTAGTGTCTGAAATAGGTGTTGTGGAAGTAAACGGTAATGTTGGTGATGTCAATGATGTTGTTGACAATGGAGAATATGCACCTGATGTTGATATCGTTTCTATATTTGAAGTTCTTGCAGTCGTTGATGTGAAAGGTGTTGTTGACAATGGAGATGTTGCGGCTGTTGAAACTGTTTCAGAACTTGAAGTTGTTGCTTCTGAGGTAACGGTGGATGTGGAAATCGTTGCAGTGTCTGTCGTAGGTGTTGTCGAAGAAAACGGTGATGTTGATGATGTGGATGATGCTGTCGACAATGGAGATGTCGCTCTTGATGTTGCAACCGTTAGTATACTGGAAGTTGTTGCAGTCGCTGATGTAAATGGTGTTGTTGACAATGGGGAAGTTGCTGCTGCTGTTGAGACAGATTCAGTGCTTGAAGTTGTCGAGTCTGAGGTAATAGTGGATGGAGAAATAGTTGCAGTGTCTGAAATAGGTGTTGTGGAAGAAAACGGTGATGCTGGTGATGTCAATGATGTTGTTGACAATGGAGAATATGCACCTGATGTTGAAATCGTTTCTATATTTGAAGTTCTTGCAGTCGTTGATGTGAAAGGTGTTGTTGACAATGGAGATGTTGCGGCCGTTGAAACTGTTTCAGTACTTGAAGTTGTTGCTTCTGAGGTAACGGTGGATGTGGAAACCGTTGCAGTGTCTGCCGTAGGTGTTGTCGAAGACAACGGTGATGTTGGTGATGTGGATGATGCTGTCGACAATGGAGACGTTGTTGCTGCTGTTGAGACAGATTCAGTGCTCGAAGTTGTCGATTCTGAGGTAATGGTGGATGGAGAAATAGTTGCAGTGTCTGCTGTAGGTGTTGTCGAAGAAAACGGTGATGTTGGTGATGTGGATGATGTTGTTGAAAATGGAGACGTTGTTGCTGCTGTTGAGACAGATTCAGTGCTTGAAGTTGTCGATTCTGAGGGAATGGTGGATGGAGAAATAGTTGTAGTGTCTGAAATAGGTGTTGTGGAAGAAAACGGTGATGTTGGTGATGTCAATGATGTTGTTGACAATGGAGAATATGCACCTGATGTTGAAATCGTTTCTATATTTGAAGTTCTTGCAGTCGTTGATGTGAAAGGTGTTGTTGTCAATGGAGATGTTGCGGCTGTTGAAACTGTTTCAGTACTTGAAGTTGTTGCTTCTGAGGTAACGGTGGATGTGGAAACCGTTGCATTGTCTGCCGTAGGTGTTGTCGAAGACAACGGTGATGTTGGTGATGTGGATGATGCTGTTGACAATGGAGATGTCGCTCCTGATGTTGCAACCGTTAGTATACTGGAAGTTGTTGCAGTCGCTGATGTAAATGGTGTTGTTGACAATGGGGAAGTTGCTGCTGCTGTTGATACAGATTCAGTGCTTGAAGATGTCGAGTCTGAGGTAATGGTGGATGGAGAAATAGTTGCAGTGTCTGCTGTAGGTGTTGTCGAAGAAAACGGTGATGTTGGTGATGTGGATGATGTTGTTGAAAATGGAGACGTTGTTGCTGCTGTTGAGACAGATTCAGTGCTCGAAGTTGTCGATTCTGAGGTAATGGTGGATGGAGAAATAGTTGCAGTGTCTGCTGTAGGTGTTGTCGAAGAAAACGGTGATGTTGGTGATGTGGATGATGCTGTCGACAATGGAGTTGACGCTCCTGATGTTGCGACCGTTAGTATACTGGAAGTTGTTGCAGTCGCTGATGTAAATGGTGTTGTTGACAATGGGGAAGTTGCTGCTGCTGTTGAGACAGTTTCAGTGCTTGAAGTTGTCGATTCTGAGGTAATGGTGGATGGAGAAATAGTTGCAGTGTCTGCTGTAGGTGTTGTCGAAGAAAACGGTGATGTTGATGATGTGTATGATGCTGTCGACAATGGAGATGTCGCTCCTGATGTTGCAACTGTTAGTATACTGGAAGTTGTTGCAGTCGCTGATGTAAATGGTGTTGTTGACAATGGGAAAGTTGCTGCTGCTGTTGAGACAGATTCAGTGCTTGAAGTTGTCAAGTCTGCGGTAATGGTGGATGGAGAAATAGTTGCAGTGTCTGCTGTAGGTGTTGTCGAAGAAAACGGTGATGTTGGTGATGTGGATGATGTTGTTGAAAATGGAGACGTTGTTGCTGCTGTTGAGACAGATTCAGTGCTCGAAGTTGTCGATTCTGGGGTAATGGTGGATGGAGAAATAGTTGCAGTGTCTGCTGTAGGTGTTGTCGAAGAAAACGGTGATGTTGGTGATGTGGATGATGCTGTCGACAATGGAGATGTCGCTCCTGATGTTGCGACCGTTAGTATACTGGAAGTTGTTGCAGTCGCTGATGTAAATGGTGTTGTTGACAATGGGGAAGTTGCTGCTGCTGTTGAGACAGATTCAGTGCTTGAAGTTGTCGAGTCTGAGGTAATGGTGGATGGAGAAATAGTTGCAGTGTCTGCTGTAGGTGTTGTCGAAGAAAACGGTGATGTTGGTGATGTGGATGATGTTGTTGAAAATGGAGACGTTGTTGCTGCTGTTGAGACAGATTCAGTGCTTGAAGTTGTCGATTCTGAGGGAATGGTGGATGGAGAAATAGTTGTAGTGTCTGAAATAGGTGTTGTGGAAGAAAACGGTGATGTTGGTGATGTCAATGATGTTGTTGACAATGGAGAATATGCACCTGATGTTGAAATCGTTTCTATATTTGAAGTTCTTGCAGTCGTTGATGTGAAAGGTGTTGTTGACAATGGAGATGTTGCGGCTGTTGAAACTGTTTCAGTACTTGAAGTTGTTGCTTCTGAGGTAACGGTGGATGTGGAAACCGTTGCAGTGTCTGCCGTAGGTGTTGTCGAAGACAACGGTGATGTTGGTGATGTGGATGATGCTGTTGACAATGGAGATGTCGCTCCTGATGTTGCAACCGTTAGTATACTGGAAGTTGTTGCAGTCGCTGATGTAAATGGTGTTGTTGACAATGGGGAAGTTGCTGCTGCTGTTGATACAGATTCAGTGCTTGAAGATGTCGAGTCTGAGGTAATGGTGGATGGAGAAATAGTTGCAGTGTCTGCTGTAGGTGTTGTCGAAGAAAACGGTGATGTTGGTGATGTGGATGATGTTGTTGAAAATGGAGACGTTGTTGCTGCTGTTGAGACAGATTCAGTGCTCGAAGTTGTCGATTCTGAGGTAATGGTGGATGGAGAAATAGTTGCAGTGTCTGCTGTAGGTGTTGTCGAAGAAAACGGTGATGTTGGTGATGTGGATGATGCTGTCGACAATGGAGTTGTCGCTCCTGATGTTGCGACCGTTAGTATACTGGAAGTTGTTGCAGTCGCTGATGTAAATGGTGTTGTTGACAATGGGAAAGTTGCTGCTGCTGTTGAGACAGATTCAGTGCTTGAAGTTGTCAAGTCTGAGGTAATGGTGGATGGAGAAATAGTTGCAGTGTCTGCTGTAGGTGTTGTCGAAGAAAACGGTGATGTTGGTGATGTGGATGATGTTGTTGAAAATGGAGACGTTGTTGCTGCTGTTGAGACAGATTCAGTGCTCGAAGTTGTCGATTCTGGGGTAATGGTGGATGGAGAAATAGTTGCAGTGTCTGCTGTAGGTGTTGTCGAAGAAAACGGTGATGTTGGTGATGTGGATGATGCTGTCGACAATGGAGATGTCGCTCCTGATGTTGCGACCGTTAGTATACTGGAAGTTGTTGCAGTCGCTGATGTAAATGGTGTTGTTGACAATGGGGAAGTTGCTGCTGCTGTTGAGACAGATTCAGTGCTTGAAGTTGTCGATTCTGAGGTAATGGTGGATGGAGAAATAGTTGCAGTGTCTGCTGTAGGTGTTGTCGAAGAAAACGGTGATGTTGGTGATGTGGATGATGTTGTTGAAAATGGAGACGTTGTTGCTGCTGTTGAGACAGATTCAGTGCTCGAAGTTGTCGATTCTGGGGTAATGGTGGATGGAGAAATAGTTGCAGTGTCTGCTGTAGGTGTTGTCGAAGAAAACGGTGATGTTGGTGATGTGGATGATGCTGTCGACAATGGAGATGTCGCTCCTGATGTTGCGACCGTTAGTATACTGGAAGTTGTTGCAGTCGCTGATGTAAATGGTGTTGTTGACAATGGGGAAGTTGCTGCTGCTGTTGAGACAGATTCAGTGCTTGAAGTTGTCGAGTCTGAGGTAATGGTGGATGGAGAAATAGTTGCAGTGTCTGCTGTAGGTGTTGTCGAAGAAAACGGTGATGTTGGTGATGTGGATGATGTTGTTGAAAATGGAGACGTTGTTGCTGCTGTTGAGACAGATTCAGTGCTTGAAGTTGTCGATTCTGAGGGAATGGTGGATGGAGAAATAGTTGTAGTGTCTGAAATAGGTGTTGTGGAAGAAAACGGTGATGTTGGTGATGTCAATGATGTTGTTGACAATGGAGAATATGCACCTGATGTTGAAATCGTTTCTATATTTGAAGTTCTTGCAGTCGTTGATGTGAAAGGTGTTGTTGACAATGGAGATGTTGCGGCTGTTGAAACTGTTTCAGTACTTGAAGTTGTTGCTTCTGAGGTAACGGTGGATGTGGAAACCGTTGCAGTGTCTGCCGTAGGTGTTGTCGAAGACAACGGTGATGTTGGTGATGTGGATGATGCTGTTGACAATGGAGATGTCGCTCCTGATGTTGCAACCGTTAGTATACTGGAAGTTGTTGCAGTCGCTGATGTAAATGGTGTTGTTGACAATGGGGAAGTTGCTGCTGCTGTTGATACAGATTCAGTGCTTGAAGATGTCGAGTCTGAGGTAATGGTGGATGGAGAAATAGTTGCAGTGTCTGCTGTAGGTGTTGTCGAAGAAAACGGTGATGTTGGTGATGTGGATGATGTTGTTGAAAATGGAGACGTTGTTGCTGCTGTTGAGACAGATTCAGTGCTCGAAGTTGTCGATTCTGAGGTAATGGTGGATGGAGAAATAGTTGCAGTGTCTGCTGTAGGTGTTGTCGAAGAAAACGGTGATGTTGGTGATGTGGATGATGCTGTCGACAATGGAGTTGTCGCTCCTGATGTTGCGACCGTTAGTATACTGGAAGTTGTTGCAGTCGCTGATGTAAATGGTGTTGTTGACAATGGGGAAGTTGCTGCTGCTGTTGAGACAGTTTCAGTGCTTGAAGTTGTCGATTCTGAGGTAATGGTGGATGGAGAAATAGTTGCAGTGTCTGCTGTAGGTGTTGTCGAAGAAAACGGTGATGTTGGTGATGTGGATGATGTAGTTGAAAATGGAGACGTTGTTGCTGCTGTTGAGACAGATTCAGTGCTCAAAGTTGTCGATTCTGAGGTAATGGTGGATGGAGAAATAGTTGTAGTGTCTGACATAGGTGTTGTTGAAGAAAACGTTGTAGTCGAAGATGTGAATGATGTTTCTGACAATGGAGACGTTGTTGCTGCTGTTGAGACAGATTCAGTGCTTGAAGTTATCGATTCTGAGGTAATGGTGGATGTGGAAATCGTTGCAGTGTCTGCCGTAGGTGTTGTCGAAGAAAACGGTGATGTTGATGATGTGTATGATGCTGTCGACAATGGAGATGTCGCTCCTGATGTTGCAACCGTTAGTATACTGGAAGTTGTTGCAGTCGCTGATGTAAATGGTGTTGTTGACAATGGGAAAGTTGCTGCTGCTGTTGAGACAGATTCAGTGCTTGAAGTTGTCGATTCTGAGGTAATGGTGGATGGAGAAATAGTTGCAGTGTCTGCTGTAGGTGTTGTCGAAGAAAACGGTGATGTTGGTGATGTGGATGATGTTGTTGAAAATGGAGACGTTGTTGCTGCTGTTGAGACAGATTCAGTGCTTGAAGTTGTCGATTCTGAGGGAATGGTGGATGGAGAAATAGTTGTAGTGTCTGAAATAGGTGTTGTGGAAGAAAACGGTGATGTTGGTGATGTCAATGATGTTGTTGACAATGGAGAATATGCACCTGATGTTGAAATCGTTTCTATATTTGAAGTTCTTGCAGTCGTTGATGTGAAAGGTGTTGTTGACAATGGAGATGTTGCGGCTGTTGAAACTGTTTCAGTACTTGAAGTTGTTGCTTCTGAGGTAACGGTGGATGTGGAAACCGTTGCAGTGTCTGCCGTAGGTGTTGTCGAAGACAACGGTGATGTTGGTGATGTGGATGATGCTGTTGACAATGGAGATGTCGCTCCTGATGTTGCAACCGTTAGTATACTGGAAGTTGTTGCAGTCGCTGATGTAAATGGTGTTGTTGACAATGGGGAAGTTGCTGCTGCTGTTGATACAGATTCAGTGCTTGAAGATGTCGAGTCTGAGGTAATGGTGGATGGAGAAATAGTTGCAGTGTCTGCTGTAGGTGTTGTCGAAGAAAACGGTGATGTTGGTGATGTGGATGATGTTGTTGAAAATGAAGACGTTGTTGCTGCTGTTGAGACAGATTCAGTGCTCGAAGTTGTCGATTCTGAGGTAATGGTGGATGGAGAAATAGTTGCAGTGTCTGCTGTAGGTGTTGTCGAAGAAAACGGTGATGTTGGTGATGTGGATGATGCTGTCGACAATGGAGTTGTCGCTCCTGATGTTGCGACCGTTAGTATACTGGAAGTTGTTGCAGTCGCTGATGTAAATGGTGTTGTTGACAATGGGGAAGTTGCTGCTGCTGTTGAGACAGTTTCAGTGCTTGAAGTTGTCGATTCTGAGGTAATGGTGGATGGAGAAATAGTTGTAGTGTCTGACATAGGTGTTGTTGAAGAAAACGTTGTAGTCGAAGATGTGAATGATGTTTCTGACAATGGAGACGTTGTTGCTGCTGTTGAGACAGATTCAGTGCTCAAAGTTGTCGATTCTGAGGTAATGGTGGATGGAGAAATAGTTGTAGTGTCTGACATAGGTGTTGTTGAAGAAAACGTTGTAGTCGAAGATGTGAATGATGTTTCTGACAATGGAGACGTTGTTGCTGCTGTTGAGACAGATTCAGTGCTTAAAGTTATCGATTCTGAGGTAATGGTGGATGTGGAAATCGTTGCAGTGTCTGCCGTAGGTGTTGTCGAAGAAAACGGTGATGTTGATGATGTGTATGATGCTGTCGACAATGGAGATGTCGCTCCTGATGTTGCAACCGTTAGTATACTGGAAGTTGTTGCAGTCGCTGATGTAAATGGTGTTGTTGACAATGGGAAAGTTGCTGCTGCTGTTGAGACAGATTCAGTGCTTGAAGTTGTCAAGTCTGAGGTAATGGTGGATGGAGAAATAGTTGCAGTGTCTGCTGTAGGTGTTGTCGAAGAAAACGGTGATGTTGGTGATGTGGATGATGTTGTTGAAAATGGAGACGTTGTTGCTGCTGTTGAGACAGATTCAGTGCTCGAAGTTGTCGATTCTGGGGTAATGGTGGATGGAGAAATAGTTGCAGTGTCTGCTGTAGGTGTTGTCGAAGAAAACGGTGATGTTGGTGATGTGGATGATGTTGTTGACAATGGAGAATATGCACCTGATGTTGAAATCGTTTCTATATTTGAAGTTCTTGCAGTCGTTGATGTGAAAGGTGTTGTTGACAATGGAGATGTTGCGGCTGTTGAAACCGTTTCAATACTTGAAGTTGTTGCTTCTGAGGTAACGGTGGATGTGGAAACCGTTGCAGTGTCTGCCGTAGGTGTTGTCGAAGACAACGGTGATGTTGGTGATGTGGATGATGCTGTTGACAATGGAGATGTCGCTCCTGATGTTGCAACCGTTAGTATACTGGAAGTTGTTGCAGTCGCTGATATAAATGGTGTTGTTGACAATGGGGAAGTTGCTGCTGCTGTTGAGACAGATTCAGTGCTTGAAGATGTCGAGTCTGAGGTAATGGTGGATGGAGAAATAGTTGCAGTGTCTGCTGTAGGTGTTGTCGAAGAAAACGGTGATGTTGGTGATGTGGATGATGTTGTTGAAAATGGAGACGTTGTTGCTGCTGTTGAGACAGATTCAGTGCTCGAAGTTGTCGATTCTGAGGTAATGGTGGATGGAGAAATAGTTGCAGTGTCTGCTGTAGGTGTTGTCGAAGAAAACAGTGATGTTAGTGATGTGGATGATGCTGTCGACAATGGAGTTGTCGCTCCTGATGTTGCGACCGTTAGTATACTGGAAGTTGTTGCAGTCGCTGATGTAAATGGTGTTGTTGACAATGGGGAAGTTGCTGCTGCTGTTGAGACAGATTCAGTGCTTGAAGTTGTCGATTCTGAGGTAATGGTGGATGGAGAAATAGTTGTGGTGTCTGACATAGGTGTTGTTGAAGAAAACGTTGTAGTCGAAGATGTGAATGATGTTTCTGACAATGGAGACGTTGTTGCTGCTGTTGAGACAGATTCAGTGCTTGAAGTTATCGATTCTGAGGTAATGGTGGATGTGGAAATCGTTGCAGTGTCTGCCGTAGGTGTTGTCGAAGAAAACGGTGATGTTGATGATGTGTATGATGCTGTCGACAATGGAGATGTCGCTCCTGATGTTGCAACCGTTAGTATACTGGAAGTTGTTGCAGTCGCTGATGTAAATGGTGTTGTTGACAATGGGAAAGTTGCTGCTGCTGTTGAGACAGATTCAGTGCTTGAAGTTGTCAAGTCTGCGGTAATGGTGGATGGAGAAATAGTTGCAGTGTCTGCTGTAGGTGTTGTCGAAAAAAACGGTGATGTTGGTGATGTGGATGATGTTGTTGAAAATGGAGACATTGTTGCTGCTGTTGAGACAGATTCAGTGCTCGAAGTTGTCGATTCTGGGGTAATGGTGGATGGAGAAATAGTTGCAGTGTCTGCTGTAGGTGTTGTCGAAGAAAACGGTGATGTTGGTGATGTGGATGATGCTGTCGACAATGTAGATGTCGCTCCTGATGTTGCGACCGTTAGTATACTGGAAGTTGTTGCAGTCGCTGATGTAAATGGTGTTGTTGACAATGGGGAAGTTGCTGCTGCTGTTGAGACAGATTCAGTGCTTGAAGTTGTCGAGTCTGAGGTAATGGTGGATGGAGAAATAGTTGCAGTGTCTGCTGTAGCTGTTGTCGAAGAAAACGGTGATGTTGATGATGTGGATGATGTTGTTGAAAATGGAGACGTTGTTGCTGCTGTTGAGACAGATTCAGTGCTTGAAGTTGTCGATTCTGAGGTAATGGTGGATGGAGAAATAGTTGTAGTGTCTGAAATAGGTGTTGTGGAAGAAAACGGTGATGTTGGTGATGTCAATGATGCTGTTGACAATGGAGAATATGCACCTGATGTTGAAATCGTTTCTATATTTGAAGTTCTTGCAGTCGTTGATGTGAAAGGTGTTGTTGACAATGGAGATGTTGCGGCTGTTGAAACTGTTTCAGTACTTGAAGTTGTTGCTTCTGAGGTAACGGTGGATGTGGAAACCGTTGCAGTGTCTGCCGTAGGTGTTGTCGAAGACAACGGTGATGTTGGTGATGTGGATGATGCTGTTGACAATGGAGATGTCGATCCTGATGTTGCAACCGTTAGTATACTGGAAGTTGTTGCAGTCGCTGATGTAAATGGTGTTGTTGACAATGGGGAAGTTGCTGCTGCTGTTGATACAGATTCAGTGCTTGAAGATGTCGAGTCTGAGGTAATGGTGGATGGAGAAATAGTTGCAGTGTCTGCTGTAGGTGTTGTCGAAGAAAACGGTGATGTTGGTGATGTGGATGATGTTGTTGAAAATGGAGACGTTGTTGCTGCTGTTGAGACAGATTCAGTGCTCGAAGTTGTCGATTCTGAGGTAATGGTGGATGGAGAAATAGTTGCAGTGTCTGCTGTAGGTGTTGTCGAAGAAAACGGTGATGTTGGTGATGTGGATGATGCTGTCGACAATGGAGTTGTCGCTCCTGATGTTGCGACCGTTAGTATACTGGAAGTTGTTGCAGTCGCTGATGTAAATGGTGTTGTTGACAATGGGGAAGTTGCTGCTGCTGTTGAGACAGTTTCAGTGCTTGAAGTTGTCGATTCTGAGGTAATGGTGGATGGAGAAATATTTGCAGTGTCTGCTGTAGGTGTTGTCGAAGAAAACGGTGATGTTGGTGATGTGGATGATGTAGTTGAAAATGGAGACGTTGTTGCTGCTGTTGAGACAGATTCAGTGCTCAAAGTTGTCGATTCTGAGGTAATGGTGGATGGAGAAATAGTTGTAGTGTCTGACATAGGTGTTGTTGAAGAAAACGTTGTAGTCGAAGATGTGAATGATGTTTCTGACAATGGAGACGTTGTTGCTGCTGTTGAGACAGATTCAGTGCTTGAAGTTATCGATTCTGAGGTAATGGTGGATGTGGAAATCGTTGCAGTGTCTGCCGTAGGTGTTGTCGAAGAAAACGGTGATGTTGATGATGTGTATGATGCTGTCGACAATGGAGATGTCGCTCCTGATGTTGCAACCGTTAGTATACTGGAAGTTGTTGCAGTCGCTGATGTAAATGGTGTTGTTGACAATGGGAAAGTTGCTGCTGCTGTTGAGACAGATTCAGTGCTTGAAGTTGTCAAGTCTGAGGTAATGGTGGATGGAGAAATAGTTGCAGTGTCTGCTGTAGGTGTTGTCGAAGAAAACGGTGATGTTGGTGATGTGGATGATGTTGTTGAAAATGGAGACGTTGTTGCTGCTGTTGAGACAGATTCAGTGCTCGAAGTTGTCGATTCTGGGGTAATGGTGGATGGAAAAATAGTTGCAGTGTCTGCTGTAGGTGTTGTCGAAGAAAACGGTGATGTTGGTGATGTGGATGATGCTGTTGACAATGGAGATGTCGCTCCTGATGTTGCAACCGTTAGTATACTGGAAGTTGTTGCAGTCGCTGATGTAAATGGTGTTGTTGACAATGGGGAAGTTGCTGCTGCTGTTGATACAGATTCAGTGCTTGAAGATGTCGAGTCTGAGGTAATGGTGGATGGAGAAATAGTTGCAGTGTCTGCTGTAGGTGTTGTCGAAGAAAACGGTGATGTTGGTGATGTGGATGATGTTGTTGAAAATGGAGACGTTGTTGCTGCTGTTGAGACAGATTCAGTGCTCGAAGTTGTCGATTCTGAGGTAATGGTGGATGGAGAAATAGTTGCAGTGTCTGCTGTAGGTGTTGTCGAAGAAAACGGTGATGTTGGTGATGTGGATGATGCTGTCGACAATTGAGTTGTCGCTCCTGATGTTGCGACCGTTAGTATACTGGAAGTTGTTGCAGTCGCTGATGTAAATGGTGTTGTTGACAATGGGGAAGTTGCTGCTGCTGTTGAGACAGTTTCAGTGCTTGAAGTTGTCGATTCTGAGGTAATGGTGGATGGAGAAATATTTGCAGTGTCTGCTGTAGGTGTTGTCGAAGAAAACGGTGATGTTGGTGATGTGGATGATGTAGTTGAAAATGGAGACGTTGTTGCTGCTGTTGAGACAGATTCAGTGCTCAAAGTTGTCGATTCTGAGGTAATGGTGGATGGAGAAATAGTTGCAGTGTCTGCTGTAGGTGTTGTCGAAGAAAACGGTGATGTTGGTGATGTGGATGATGTTGTTGAAAATGGAGACGTTGTTGCTGCTGTTGAGACAGATTCAGTGCTCGAAGTTGTCGATTCTGGGGTAATGGTGGATGGAAAAATAGTTGCAGTGTCTGCTGTAGGTGTTGTCGAAGAAAACGGTGATGTTGGTGATGTGGATGATGCTTTCGACAATGGAGATGTCGCTCCTGATGTTGCGACCGTTAGTATACTGGAAGTTGTTGCAGTCGCTGATGTAAATGGTGTTGTTGACAATGGGGAAGTTGCTGCTGCTGTTGAGACAGATTCAGTGCTTGAAGTTGTCGAGTCTGAGGTAATGGTGGATGGAGAAATAGTTGTGGTGTCTGACATAGGTGTTGTTGAATAAAACGTTGTAGTCGAAGATGTGAATGATGTTTCTGACAATGGAGACGTTGTAGCTGCTGTTGAGACAGATTCAGTGCTTGAAGTTATCGATTCTGAGGTAATGGTGGATGTGGAAATCGTTGCAGTGTCTGCCGTAGGTGTTGTCGAAGAAAACGGTGATGTTGATGATGTGTATGATGCTGTCCACAATGGAGATGTCGCTCCTGATGTTGCAACCGTTAGTATACTGGAAGTTGTTGCAGTCGCTGATGTAAATGGTGTTGTTGACAATGGGAAAGTTGCTGCTGCTGTTGAGAAAGATTCAGTGCTTGAAGTTGTCAAGTCTGAGGTAATGGTGGATGGAGAAATAGTTGCAGTGTCTGCTGTAGGTGTTGTCGAAGAAAACGGTGATGTTGGTGATGTGGATGATGTTGTTGAAAATGGAGACGTTGTTGCTGCTGTTGAGACAGATTCAGTGCTCGAAGTTGTCGATTCTGAGGTAATGGTGGATGGAGAAATAGTTGCAGTGTCTGCTGTAGGTGTTGTCGAAGAAAACGGTGATGTTGGTGATGTCAATGATGTTGTTGACAATGGAGAATATGCACCTGATGTTGAAATCGTTTCTATATTTGAAGTTCTTGCAGTCGTTGATGTGAAAGGTGTTGTTGACAATGGAGATGTTGCGGCTGTTGAAACTGTTTCAGTACTTGAAGTTGTTGCTTCTGAGGTAACGGTGGATGTGGAAACCGTTGCAGTGTCTGCCGTAGGTGTTGTCGAAGACAACGGTGATGTTGGTGATGTGGATGATGCTGTTGACAATGGAGATGTCGCTCCTGATGTTGCAGCCGTTAGTATACTGGAAGTTGTTGCAGTCGCTGATGTAAATGGTGTTGTTGACAATGGGGAAGTTGCTGCTGCTGTTGATACAGATTCAGTGCTTGAAGATGTCGAGTCTGAGGTAATGGTGGATGGAGAAATAGTTGCAGTGTCTGCTGTAGGTGTTGTCGAAGAAAACGGTGATGTTGGTGATGTGGATGATGTTGTTGAAAATGGAGACGTTGTTGCTGCTGTTGAGACAGATTCAGTGCTCGAAGTTGTCGATTCTGAGGTAATGGTGGATGGAGAAATAGTTGCAGTGTCTGCTGTAGGTGTTGTCGAAGAAAACGGTGATGTTGGTGATGTGGATGATGCTGTCGACAATGGAGAGGTTGTTGCTGCTGTTGAGACAGATTCAGTGCTGGAAGTTATCGATTCTGAGGTAATGGTGGATGTGGAAATCGTTGCAGTGTCTGCCGTAGGTGTTGTCGAAGAAAACGGTGATGTTGATGATGTGTATGATGCTGTCGACAATGGAGATGTCGCTCCTGATGTTGCAACCGTTAGTATACTGGAAGTTGTTGCAGTCGCTGATGTAAATGGTGTTGTTGACAATGGGAAAGTTGCTGCTGCTGTTGAGACAGATTCAGTGCTTGAAGTTGTCAAGTCTGCGGTAATGGTGGATGGAGAAATAGTTGCAGTGTCTGCTGTAGGTGTTGTCGAAGAAAACGGTGATGTTGGTGATGTGGATGATGTTGTTGAAAATGGAGACGTTGTTGCTGCTGTTGAGACAGATTCAGTGCTCGAAGTTGTCGATTCTGGGGTAATGGTGGATGGAGAAATAGTTGCAGTGTCTGCTGTAGGTGTTGTCGAAGAAAACGGTGATGTTGGTGATGTGGATGATGCTGTCGACAATGGAGATGTCGCTCCTGATGTTGCGACCGTTAGTATACTGGAAGTTGTTGCAGTCGCTGATGTAAATGGTGTTGTTGACAATGGGGAAGTTGCTGCTGCTGTTGAGACAGATTCAGTGCTTGAAGTTGTCGATTCTGAGGAAATGGTGGATGGAGAAATAGTTGTAGTGTCTGACATAGGTGTTGCCGAAGAAAACAGTGATGTTGGTGATGTGAATGATGTTGTTGAGAATGGAGAAGTTGTTGCTGCTGTTGAGACAGATTCAGTGCTTGAAGTTGTCGATTCTGAGGGAATGGTGGATGGAGAAATAGTTGTAGTGTCTGAAATAGGTGTTGTGGAAGAAAACGGTGATGTTGGTGATGTCAATGATGTTGTTGACAATGGAGAATATGCACCTGATGTTGAAATCGTTTCTATATTTGAAGTTCTTGCAGTCGTTGATGTGAAAGGTGTTGTTGACAATGGAGATGTTGCGGCTGTTGAAACTGTTTCAGTACTTGAAGTTGTTGCTTCTGAGATAACGGTGGATGTGGAAACCGTTGCAGTGTCTGCCGTAGGTGTTGTCGAAGACAACGGTGATGTTGGTGATGTGGATGATGCTGTTGACAATGGAGATGTCGCTCCTGATGTTGCAACCGTTAGTATACTGGAAGTTGTTGCAGTCGCTGATGTAAATGGTGTTGTTGACAATGGGGAAGTTGCTGCTGCTGTTGATACAGATTCAGTGCTTGAAGATGTCGAGTCTGAGGTAATGGTGGATGGAGAAATAGTTGCAGTGTCTGCTGTAGGTGTTGTCGAAGAAAACGGTGATGTTGGTGATGTGGATGATGTTGTTGAAAATGGAGACGTTGTTGCTGCTGTTGAGACAGATTCAGTGCTCGAAGTTGTCGATTCTGAGGTAATGGTGGATGGAGAAATAGTTGCAGTGTCTGCTGTAGGTGTTGTCGAAGAAAACGGTGATGTTGGTGATGTGGATGATGCTGTCGACAATGGAGTTGTCGCTCCTGATGTTGCGACCGTTAGTATACTGGAAGTTGTTGCAGTCGCTGATGTAAATGGTGTTGTTGACAATGGGGAAGTTGCTGCTGCTGTTGAGACAGTTTCAGTGCTTGAAGTTGTCGATTCTGAGGTAATGGTGGATGGAGAAATAGTTGCAGTGTCTGCTGTAGGTGTTGTCGAAGAAAACGGTGATGTTGATGATGTGTATGATGCTGTCGACAATGGAGATGTCGCTCCTGATGTTGCAACTGTTAGTATACTGGAAGTTGTTGCAGTCGCTGATGTAAATGGTGTTGTTGACAATGGGAAAGTTGCTGCTGCTGTTGAGACAGATTCAGTGCTTGAAGTTGTCAAGTCTGCGGTAATGGTGGATGGAGAAATAGTTGCAGTGTCTGCTGTAGGTGTTGTCGAAGAAAACGGTGATGTTGGTGATGTGGATGATGTTGTTGAAAATGGAGACGTTGTTGCTGCTGTTGAGACAGATTCAGTGCTCGAAGTTGTCGATTCTGGGGTAATGGTGGATGGAGAAATAGTTGCAGTGTCTGCTGTAGGTGTTGTCGAAGAAAACGGTGATGTTGGTGATGTGGATGATGCTGTCGACAATGGAGATGTCGCTCCTGATGTTGCGACCGTTAGTATACTGGAAATTGTTGCAGTCGCTGATGTAAATGGTGTTGTTGACAATGGGGAAGTTGCTGCTGCTGTTGAGACAGATTCAGTGCTTGAAGTTGTCGAGTCTGAGGTAATGGTGGATGGAGAAATAGTTGCAGTGTCTGCTGTAGCTGTTGTCGAAGAAAACGGTGATGTTGGTGATGTGGATGATGTTGTTGAAAATGGAGACGTTGTTGCTGCTGTTGAGACAGATTCAGTGCTTGAAGTTGTCGATTCTGAGGTAATGGTGGATGGAGAAATAGTTGTAGTGTCTGAAATAGGTGTGGAAGAAAACGGTGATGTTGGTGATGTCAATGATGTTGTTGACAATGGAGAATATGCACCTGATGTTGAAATCGTTTCTATATTTGAAGTTCTTGCAGTCGTTGATGTGAAAGGTGTTGTTGACAATGGAGATGTTGCGGCTGTTGAAACTGTTTCAGTACTTGAAGTTGTTGCTTCTGAGGTAACGGTGGATGTGGAAACCGTTGCAGTGTCTGCCGTAGGTGTTGTCGAAGACAACGGTGATGTTGGTGATGTGGATGATGCTGTTGACAATGGAGATGTCGCTCCTGATGTTGCAACCGTTAGTATACTGGAAGTTGTTGCAGTCGCTGATGTAAATGGTGTTGTTGACAATGGGGAAGTTGCTGCTGCTGTTGATACAGATTCAGTGCTTGAAGATGTCGAGTCTGAGGTAATGGTGGATGGAGAAATAGTTGCAGTGTCTGCTGTAGGTGTTGTCGAAGAAAACGGTGATGTTGGTGATGTGGATGATGTTGTTGAAAATGGAGACGTTGTTGCTGCTGTTGAGACAGATTCAGTGCTCGAAGTTGTCGATTCTGAGGTAATGGTGGATGGAGAAATAGTTGCAGTGTCTGCTGTAGGTGTTGTCGAAGAAAACGGTGATGTTGGTGATGTGGATGATGCTGTCGACAATGGAGTTGTCGCTCCTGATGTTGCGACCGTTAGTATACTGGAAGTTGTTGCAGTCGCTGATGTAAATGGTGTTGTTGACAATGAGGAAGTTGCTGCTGCTGTTGAGACAGTTTCAGTGCTTGAAGTTGTCGATTCTGAGGTAATGGTGGATGGAGAAATATTTGCAGTGTCTGCTGTAGGTGTTGTCGAAGAAAACGGTGATGTTGGTGATGTGGATGATGTAGTTGAAAATGGAGACGTTGTTGCTGCTGTTGAGACAGATTCAGTGCTCAAAGTTGTCGATTCTGAGGTAATGGTGGATGGAGAAATAGTTGTAGTGTCTGACATAGGTGTTGTTGAAGAAAACGTTGTAGTCGAAGATGTGAATGATGTTTCTGACAATGGAGACGTTGTTGCTGCTGTTGAGACAGATTCAGTGCTTGAAGTTATCGATTCTGAGGTAATGGTGGATGTGGAAATCGTTGCAGTGTCTGCCGTAGGTGTTGTCGAAGAAAACGGTGATGTTGATGATGTGTATGATGCTGTCGACAATGGAGATGTCGCTCCTGATGTTGCAACCGTTAGTATACTGGAAGTTGTTGCAGTCGCTGATGTAAATGGTGTTGTTGACAATGGGAAAGTTGCTGCTGCTGTTGAGACAGATTCAGTGCTTGAAGTTGTCAAGTCTGAGGTAATGGTGGATGGAGAAATAGTTGCAGTGTCTGCTGTAGGTGTTGTCGAAGAAAACGGTGATGTTGGTGATGTGGATGATGTTGTTGAAAATGGAGACGTTGTTGCTGCTGTTGAGACAGATTCAGTGCTCGAAGTTGTCGATTCTGGGGTAATGGTGGATGGAAAAATAGTTGCAGTGTCTGCTGTAGGTGTTGTCGAAGAAAACGGTGATGTTGGTGATGTGGATGATGCTTTCGACAATGGAGATGTCGCTCCTGATGTTGCGACCGTTAGTATACTGGAAGTTGTTGCAGTCGCTGATGTAAATGGTGTTGTTGACAATGGGGAAGTTGCTGCTGCTGTTGAGACAGATTCAGTGCTTGAAGTTGTCGAGTCTGAGGTAATGGTGGATGGAGAAATAGTTGTGGTGTCTGACATAGGTGTTGTTGAAGAAAACGTTGTAGTCGAAGATGTGAATGATGTTTCTGACAATGGAGACGTTGTAGCTGCTGTTGAGACAGATTCAGTGCTTGAAGTTATGGATTCTGAGGTAATGGTGGATGTGGAAATCGTTGCAGTGTCTGCCGTAGGTGTTGTCGAAGAAAACGGTGATGTTGATGATGTGTATGATGCTGTCCACAATGGAGATGTCGCTCCTGATGTTGCAACCGTTAGTATACTGGAAGTTGTTGCAGTCGCTGATGTAAATGGTGTTGTTGACAATGGGAAAGTTGCTGCTGCTGTTGAGAAAGATTCAGTGCTTGAAGTTGTCAAGTCTGAGGTAATGGTGGATGGAGAAATAGTTGCAGTGTCTGCTGTAGGTGTTGTCGAAGAAAACGGTGATGTTGGTGATGTGGATGATGTTGTTGAAAATGGAGACGTTGTTGCTGCTGTTGAGACAGATTCAGTGCTCGAAGTTGTCGATTCTGGGGTAATGGTGGATGGAGAAATAGTTGCAATGTCTGCTGTAGGTGTTGTCGAAGAAAACGGTGATGTTGGTGATGTGGATGATGCTGTCGACAATGGAGATGTCGCTCCTGATGTTGCGACCGTTAGTATACTGGAAGTTGTTGCAGTCGCTGATGTAAATGGTGTTGTTGACAATGGGGAAGTTGCTGCTGCTGTTGAGACAGATTCAGTGCTTGAAGTTGTCGAGTCTGAGGTAATGGTGGATGGAGAAATAGTTGCAGTGTCTGCTGTAGCTGTTGTCGAAGAAAACGGTGATGTTGGTGATGTGGATGATGTTGTTGAAAATGGAGACGTTGTTGCTGCTGTTGAGACAGATTCAGTGCTTGAAGTTGTCGATTCTGAGGTAATGGTGGATGGAGAAATAGTTGTAGTGTCTGAAATAGGTGTTGTGGAAGAAAACGGTGATGTTGGTGATGTCAATGATGTTGTTGACAATGGAGAATATGCACCTGATGTTGAAATCGTTTCTATATTTGAAGTTCTTGCAGTCGTTGATGTGAAAGGTGTTGTTGACAATGGAGATGTTGCGGCTGTTGAAACTGTTTCAGTACTTGAAGTTGTTGCTTCTGAGGTAACGGTGGATGTGGAAACCGTTGCAGTGTCTGCCGTAGGTGTTGTCGAAGACAACGGTGATGTTGGTGATGTGGATGATGCTGTTGACAATGGAGATGTCGCTCCTGATGTTGCAACCGTTAGTATACTGGAAGTTGTTGCAGTCGCTGATGTAAATGGTGTTGTTGACAATGGGGAAGTTGCTGCTGCTGTTGATACAGATTCAGTGCTTGAAGATGTCGAGTCTGAGGTAATGGTGGATGGAGAAATAGTTGCAGTGTCTGCTGTAGGTGTTGTCGAAGAAAACGGTGATGTTGGTGATGTGGATGATGTTGTTGAAAATGGAGACGTTGTTGCTGCTGTTGAGACAGATTCAGTGCTCGAAGTTGTCGATTCTGAGGTAATGGTGGATGGAGAAATAGTTGCAGTGTCTGCTGTAGGTGTTGTCGAAGAAAACGGTGATGTTGGTGATGTGAATGATGTTGTTGAGAATGGAGAAGTTGTTGCTGCTGTTGCGACCGTTAGTATACTGGAAGTTGTTGCAGTCGCTGATGTAAATGGTGTTGTTGACAATGGGGAAGCTGCTGCTGCTGTTGAGACAGATTCAGTGCTTGAAGTTGTCGATTCTGAGGTAATGGTGGATGGAGAAATAGTTGTGGTGTCTGACATAGGTGTTGTTGAAGAAAACGTTGTAGTCGGAGATGTGAATGATGTTTCTGACAATGGAGACGTTGTTGCTGCTGTTGAGACAGATTCAGTGCTTGAAGTTATCGATTCTGAGGTAATGGTGGATGTGGAAATCGTTGCAGTGTCTGCCGTAGGTGTTGTCGAAGAAAACGGTGATGTTGATGATGTGTATGATGCTGTCGACAATGGAGATGTCGCTCCTGATGTTGCAACCGTTAGTATACTGGAAGTTGTTGCAGTCGCTGATGTAAATGGTGTTGTTGACAATGGGGAAGTTGCTGCTGCTGTTGAGACAGATTCAGTGCTTGAAGTTGTCGAGTCTGAGGTAATGGTGGATGGAGAAATAGTTTCAGTGTCTGCTGTAGGTGTTGTCGAAGAAAACGGTGATGTTGGTGATGTGGATGATGTTGTTGAAAATGGAGACGTTGTTGCTGCTGTTGAGACAGATTCAGTGCTCGAAGTTGTCGATTCTGAGGTAATGGTGGATGGAGAAATAGTTGCAGTGTCTGCTGTAGGTGTTGTCGAAGAAAACGGTGATGTTGGTGATGTGGATGATGCTGTCGACAATGGAGATGTCGCTCCTGATGTTGCGACCGTTAGTATACTGGAAGTTGTTGCAGTCGCTGATGTAAATGGTGTTGTTGACAATGGGGAAGTTGCTGCTGCTGTTGAGACAGATGCAGTGCTTGAAGTTGTCGATTCTGAGGTAATGGTGGATGGAGAAATAGTTGTGGTGTCTGACATAGGTGTTGTGGAAGACAACGTTGTAGTCGGAGATGTGAATGGTGTTGTTGACAATGGAGACGCTGTTGCTGCTGTTGAGACAGATTCAGTGCTCGAAGTTGTCGAGTCTGAGGTAATGGTGGATGTGGAAATCGTTGCAGTGTCTGTCGTAGGTGTTGTCGAAGACAACGGTGATGTTGGTGATGTGGATGATGCTGTCGACAATGGAGACGTTGTTGCTGATGTTGAGACAGATTCAGTGCTCGAAGTTGTCGATTCTGAGGGAATGGTGGATGGAGAAATAGTTGTAGTGTCTGAAATAGGTGTTGTCGAAGACAACGGTGATGTTGGTGATGTGGATGATGCTGTCGACAATGGAGACGTTGTTGCTGCTGTTGAGACAGATTCAGTGCTCGAAGTTGTCGATTCTGAGGTAATGGTGGATGGAGAAATAGTTGCAGTGTCTGCTGTAGGTGTTGTCAAAGAAAACGGTGATGTTGGTGATGTGGGTGATGTTGTTGAAAATGGAGACGTTGCTGCTGTTGAGACAGATTCAGTGCTTGAAGTTGTCGATTCTGAGGTAATGATGGATGGTGAAATAGTTGTAGTGTCTGACATAGGTGTTGTGGAAGAAAACGTTGTAGTCTGAGATGTGAATGGTGTTGACAATGGAGATGTTGTTGCTGCTGTTGAGACAGATTCAGTGCTTGAAGTTGTCGATTCTGAGGAAATGGTGGATGGAGAAATAGTTGTAGTGTCTGACATAGGTGTTGCCGAAGAAAACAGTGATGTTGGTGATGTGAATGATGTTGTTGAGAATGGAGAAGTTGTTGCTGCTGTTGAGACAGATTCAGTGCTTGAGGTTGTCGATTCTGAGGCAAGTGTGGATGCGGAAACAGTTGCAGTGTCTGCTGTAGGTGTTGTCGAAGAAAACGGTGATGTTGGTGATGTGGATGATGCTGTCGACAATGGAGATGTCGCTCCTGATGCTGCGACCGTTAGTATACTGGAAGTTGTTGCAGTCGCTGATGTAAATGGTGTTGTTGACAATGGGGAAGTTGCTGCTGCTGTTGAGACAGATTCAGTGCTTGAAGTTGTCGATTCTGAGGTAATGGTGGATGGAGAAATAGTTGTGGTGCCTGACATAGGTGTTGTTGAAGAAAACGTTGTAGTCGGAGATGTGAATGATGTTTCTGACAATGGAGACGTTGTTGCTGCTGTTGAGACAGATTCAGTGCTTGAAGTTGTCGATGCTGAGGGAATGGTGGATGGAGAAATAGTTGTAGTGTCTGAAATAGGTATTGTGGAAGAAAACGGTGATGTTGGTGATGTAAATGATGTTGTTGACAATGGAGATGTTGCGGCTGTTGAAACTGTTTCAGTACTTGAAGTTGTTGCTTCTGAGGTAACGGTGGATGTGGAAATCGTTGCAGTGTCTGCCGTAGGTGTTGTCGAAGACAACGGTGATGTTGGTGATGTAGATGATGCTGTCGACAATGGAGACGTTGTTGCTGCTGTTGAGACAGATTCAGTGCTCGAAGTTGTCGATTCTGAGGTAATGGTGGATGGAGAAATAGTTGCAGTGTCTGCTGTAGGTGTTGTCGAAAAAAACGGTGATGTTGGTGATGTGGATGATGCTGTCGACAATGGAGATGTCGCTCCTGATGTTGCAACCGTTAGTATACTGGAAGTTGTTGCAGTCGCTGATGTAAATGGTGTTGTTGACAATGGGGAAGTTGCTGCTGCTGTTGAGACAGATTCAGTGCTTGAAGTTGTCGAGTCTGAGGTAATGGTGGATGGAGAAATAGTTGCAGTGTCTGCTGTAGGTGTTGTCGAAGAAAACGGTGATGTTGGTGATGTGGATGATGTTGTTGAAAATGGAGACGTTGTTGCTGCTGTTGAGACAGATTCAGTGCTTGAAGTTGTCGAGTCTGAGGTAATGGTGGATGGAGAAATCGTTGCAGTGTCTGCTGTAGGTGTTGTCGAAGAAAACGGTGATGTTGGTGATGTGGATGATGCTGTCGACAATGGAGTTGTCGCTCCTGATGTTGCGACCGTTAGTATACTGGAAGTTGTTGCAGTCGCTGATGTAAATGGTGTTGTTGACAATGGGGAAGTTGCTGCTGCTGTTGAGACAGATTCAGTGCTTGAAGTTGTCGATTCTGAGGTAATGGTGGATGGAGAAATAGTTGTGGTGTCTGACATAGGTGTTGTTAAAGAAAACGTTGTAGTCGAAGATGTGAATGATGTTTCTGACAATGGAGACGTTGTTGCTGCTGTTGAGACAGATTCAGTGCTTGAAGTTATCGATTCTGAGGTAATGGTGGATGTGGAAATCGTTGCAGTGTCTGCCGTAGGTGTTGTCGAAGAAAACGGTGATGTTGATGATGTGTATGATGCTGTCGACAATGGAGATGTCGCTCCTGATGTTGCAACCGTTAGTATACTGGAAGTTGTTGCAGTCGCTGATGTAAATGGTGTTGTTGACAATGGGAAAGTTGCTGCTGCTGTTGAGACAGATTCAGTGCTTGAAGTTGTCAAGTCTGCGGTAATGGTGGATGGAGAAATAGTTGCAGTGTCTGCTGTAGGTGTTGTCGAAGAAAACGGTGATGTTGGTGATGTGGATGATGTTGTTGAAAATGGAGACATTGTTGCTGCTGTTGAGACAGATTCAGTGCTCGAAGTTGTCGATTCTGGGGTAATGGTGGATGGAGAAATAGTTGCAGTGTCTGCTGTATGTGTTGTCGAAGAAAACGGTGATGTTGGTGATGTGGATGATGCTGTCGACAATGGAGATGTTGCTCCTGATGTTGCGACCGTTAGTATACTGGAAGTTGTTGCAGTCGCTGATGTAAATGGTGTTGTTGACAATGGGGAAGTTGCTGCTGCTGTTGAGACAGATTCAGTGCTTGAAGTTGTCGAGTCTGAGGTAATGGTGGATGGAGAAATAGTTGCAGTGTCTGCTGTAGGTGTTGTCGAAGAAAATGGTGATGTTGGTGATGTGGATGATGTTGTTGAAAATGGAGACGTTGTTGCTGCTGTTGAGACAGATTCAGTGCTTGAAGTTGTCGATTCTGCGGGAATGGTGGATAGAGAAATAGTTGTAGTGTCTGAAATAGGTGTGGAAGAAAACGGTGATGTTGGTGATGTCAATGATGTTGTTGACAATGGAGAATATGCACCTGATGTTGAAATCGTTTCTATATTTGAAGTTCTTGCAGTCGTTGATGTGAAAGGTGTTGTTGACAATGGAGATGTTGCGGCTGTTGAAACTGTTTCAGTACTTGAAGTTGTTGCTTCTGAGGTAACGGTGGATGTGGAAACCGTTGCAGTGTCTGCCGTAGGTGTTGTCGAAGACAACGGTGATGTTGCTGATGTGGATGATGCTGTTGACAATGGAGATGTCGCTCCTGATGTTGCAACCGTTAGTATACTGGAAGTTGTTGCAGTCGCTGATGTAAATGGTGTTGTTGACAATGGGGAAGTTGCTGCTGCTGTTGAGACAGATTCAGTGCTTGAAGATGTCGAGTCTGAGGTAATGGTGGATGGAGAAATAGTTGCAGTGTCTGCTGTAGGTGTTGTCGAAGAAAACGGTGATGTTGGTGATGTGGATGATGCTGTCGACAATGGAGTTGTCGCTCCTGATGTTGCGACCGTTAGTATACTGGAAGTTGTTGCAGTCGCTGATGTAAATGGTGTTGTTGACAATGGGGAAGTTGCTGCTGCTGTTGAGACAGTTTCAGTGCTTGAAGTTGTCGATTCTGAGGTAATGGTGGATGGAGAAATATTTGCAGTGTCTGCTGTAGGTGTTGTCGAAGAAAACGGTGATGTTGGTGATGTGGATGATGTAGTTGAAAATGGAGACGTTGTTGCTGCTGTTGAGACAGATTCAGTGCTCAAAGTTGTCGATTCTGAGGTAATGGTGGATGGAGAAATAGTTGTAGTGTCTGACATAGGTGTTGTTGAAGAAAACGTTGTAGTCGAAGATGTGAATGATGTTTCTGACAATGGAGACGTTGTTGCTGCTGTTGAGACAGATTCAGTGCTTGAAGTTATCGATTCTGAGGTAATGGTGGATGTGGAAATCGTTGCAGTGTCTGCCGTAGGTGTTGTCGAAGAAAACGGTGATGTTGATGATGTGTATGATGCTGTCGACAATGGAGATGTCGCTCCTGATGTTGCAACCGTTAGTATACTGGAAGTTGTTGCAGTCGCTGATGTAAATGGTGTTGTTGACAATGGGAAAGTTGCTGCTGCTGTTGAGACAGATTCAGTGCTTGAAGTTGTCAAGTCTGAGGTAATGGTGGATGGAGAAATAGTTGCAGTGTCTGCTGTAGGTGTTGTCGAAGAAAACGGTGATGTTGGTGATGTGGATGATGTTGTTGAAAATGGAGACGTTGTTGCTGCTGTTGAGACAGATTCAGTGCTCGAAGTTGTCGATTCTGGGGTAATGGTGGATGGAAAAATAGTTGCAGTGTCTGCTGTAGGTGTTGTCGAAGAAAACGGTGATGTTGGTGATGTGGATGATGCTTTCGACAATGGAGATGTCGCTCCTGATGTTGCGACCGTTAGTATACTGGAAGTTGTTGCAGTCGCTGATGTAAATGGTGTTGTTGACAATGGGGAAGTTGCTGCTGCTGTTGAGACAGATTCAGTGCTTGAAGTTGTCGAGTCTGAGGTAATGGTGGATGGAGAAATAGTTGCAGTGTCTGCTGTAGCTGTTGTCGAAGAAAACGGTGATGTTGGTGATGTGGATGATGTTGTTGAAAATGGAGACGTTGTTGCTGCAGTTGAGACAGATTCAGTGCTTGAAGTTGTCGATTCTGAGGTAATGGTGGATGGAGAAATAGTTGTAGTGTCTGAAATAGGTGTTGTGGAAGAAAACGGTGATGTTGGTGATGTCAATGATGCTGTTGACAATGGAGAATATGCACCTGATGTTGAAATCGTTTCTATATTTGAAGTTCTTGCAGTCGTTGATGTGAAAGGTGTTGTTGACAATGGAGATGTTGCGGCTGTTGAAACTGTTTCAGTACTTGAAGTTGTTGCTTCTGAGGTAACGGTGGATGTGGAAACCGTTGCAGTATCTGCCGTAGGTGTTGTCGAAGACAACGGTGATGTTGGTGATGTGGATGATGCTGTTGACAATGGAGATGTCGCTCCTGATGTTGCAACCGTTAGTATACTGGAAGTTGTTGCAGTCGCTGATGTAAATGGTGTTGTTGACAATGGGGAAGTTGCTGCTGCTGTTGATACAGATTCAGTGCTTGAAGATGTCGAGTCTGAGGTAATAGTGGATGGAGAAATAGTTGCAGTGTCTGCTGTAGGTGTTGTCGAAGAAAACGGTGATGTTGGTGATGTGGATGATGTTGTTGAAAATGAAGACGTTGTTGCTGCTGTTGAGACAGATTCAGTGCTCGAAGTTGTCGATTCTGAGGTAATGGTGGATGGAGAAATAGTTGCAGTGTCTGCTGTAGGTGTTGTCGAAGAAAACGGTGATGTTGGTGATGTGAATGATGTTGTTGAGAATGGAGAAGTTGTTGCTGCTGTTGCGACCGTTAGTATACTGGAAGTTGTTGCAGTCGCTGATGTAAATGGTGTTGTTGACAATGGGGAAGTTGCTGCTGCTGTTGAGACAGATTCAGTGCTTGAAGTTGTCGATTCTGAGGTAATGGTGGATGGAGAAATAGTTGTGGTGTCTGACATAGGTGTTGTTGAAGAAAACGTTGTAGTCGGAGATGTGAATGATGTTTCTGACAATGGAGACGTTGTTGCTGCTGTTGAGACAGATTCAGTGCTCGAAGTTGTCGATTCTGAGGTAATGGTGGATGGAGAAATAGTTGCAGTGTCTGCTGTAGGTGTTGTCGAAGAAAACGGTGATGTTGGTGATGTGGATGATGCTGTCGACAATGGAGATGTCGCTCCTGATGTTGCGACCGTTAGTATACTGGAAGTTGTTGCAGTCGCTGATGTAAATGGTGTTGTTGACAATGGGGAAGTTGCTGCTGCTGTTGAGACAGATGCAGTGCTTGAAGTTGTCGATTCTGAGGTAATGGTGGATGGAGAAATAGTTGTGGTGTCTGACATAGGTGTTGTTGAAGAAAACGTTGTAGTCGGAGATGTGAATGATGTTTCTGACAATGGAGACGTTGTTGCTGCTGTTGAGACAGATTCAGTGCTTGAAGTGATCGATTCTGAGGTAATGGTGGATGTGGAAATCGTTGCAGTGTCTGCCGTAGGTGTTGTCGAAGAAAACGGTGATGTTGATGATGTGTATGATGCTGTCGACAATGGAGATGTCGCTCCTGATGTTGCAACCGTTAGTATACTGGAAGTTGTTGCAGTCGCTGATGTAAATGGTGTTGTTGACAATGGGGAAGTTGCTGCTGCTGTTGAGACAGATTCAGTGCTTGAAGTTGTCAAGTCTGAGGTAATGGTGGATGGAGAAATAGTTGCAGTGTCTGCTGTAGGTGTTGTCGAAGAAAACGGTGATGTTGGTGATGTGGATGATGTTGTTGAAAATGGAGACGTTGTTGCTGCTGTTGAGACAGATTCAGTGCTCGAAGTTGTCGATTCTGAGGTAATGGTGGATGGAGAAATAGATGCAGTGTCTGCTGTAGGTGTTGTCGAAGAAAACGGTGATGTTGATGATGTGGATGATGCTGTCGACAATGGAGATGTCGCTCCTGATGTTGCGACCGTTAGTATACTGGAAGTTGTTGCAGTCGCTGATGTAAATGGTGTTGTTGACAATGGGGAAGTTGCTGCTGCTGTTGAGACAGATTCAGTGCTTGAAGTTATCGATTCTGAGGGAATGGTGGATGGAGAAATAGTTGTAGTGTCTGAAATAGGTGTTGTGGAAGAAAACGGTGATGTTGGTGATGTCAATGATGTTGTTGACAATGGAGAATATGCACCTGATGTTGAAATCGTTTCTATATTTGAAGTTCTTGCAGTCGTTGATGTGAAAGGTGTTGTTGACAATGGAGATGTTGCGGCTGTTGAAACTGTTTCAGTACTTGAAGTTGTTACTTCTGAGGTAACGGTGGATGTGGAAATCGTTGCAGTGTCTGCCGTAGGTGTTGTCGAAGACAACGGTGATGTTGGTGATGTGGATGATGCTGTCGACAATGGAGACGTTGTTGCTGCTGTTGAGACAGATTCAGTGCTCGAAGTTGTCGATTCTGAGGTAATGGTGGATGGAGAAATAGTTGCAGTGTCTGCTGTAGGTGTTGTCGAAGAAAACGGTGATGTTGGTGATGTGGATGATGTTGTTGAAAATGGAGACGTTGTTGCTGCTGTTGAGACAGATTCAGTGCTTGAAGTTGTCGATTCTGAGGTAATGGTGGATGGAGAAATAGTTGTAGTGTCTGAAATAGGTGTTGTGGAAGAAAACGGTGATGTTGGTGATGTCAATGATGCTGTTGACAATGGAGAATATGGACCTGATGTTGAAATCGTTTCTATATTTGAAGTTCTTGCAGTCGTTGATGTGAAAGGTGTTGTTGACAATGGAGATGTTGCGGCTGTTGAAACTGTTTCAGTACTTGAAGTTGTTGCTTCTGAGGTAACGGTGGATGTGGAAACCGTTGCAGTGTCTGCCGTAGGTGTTGTCGAAGACAACGGTGATGTTGGTGATGTAGATGATGCTGTTGACAATGGAGATGTCGCTCCTGATGTTGCAACCGTTAGTATACTGGAAGTTGTTGCAGTCGCTGATGTAAATGGTGTTGTTGACAATGGGGAAGTTGCTGCTGCTGTTGATACAGATTCAGTGCTTGAAGATGTCGAGTCTGAGGTAATAGTGGATGGAGAAATAGTTGCAGTGTCTGCTGTAGGTGTTGTCGAAGAAAACGGTGATGTTGGTGATGTGGATGATGTTGTTGAAAATGGAGACGTTGTTGCTGCTGTTGAGACAGATTCAGTGCTCGAAGTTGTCGATTCTGAGGTAATGGTGGATGGAGAAATAGTTGCAGTGTCTGCTGTAGGTGTTGTCGAAGAAAACGGTGATGTTGGTGATGTGAATGATGTTGTTGAGAATGGAGAAGTTGTTGCTGCTGTTGCGACCGTTAGTATACTGGAAGTTGTTGCAGTCGCTGATGTAAATGGTGTTGTTGACAATGGGGAAGTTGCTGCTGCTGTTGAGACAGATTCAGTGCTTGAAGTTGTCGATTCTGAGGTAATGGTGGATGGAGAAATAGTTGTGGTGTCTGACATAGGTGTTGTTGAAGAAAACGTTGTAGTCGGAGATGTGAATGATGTTTCTGACAATGGAGACGTTGTTGCTGCTGTTGAGACAGATTCAGTGCTTGAAGTTGTCGAGTCTGAGGTAATGGTGGATGGAGAAATAGTTGCAGTATCTGCCGTAGGTGTTGTCGAAGAAAACGGTGATGTTGATGATGTGTATGATGCTGTCGACAATGGAGATGTCGCTCCTGATGTTGCAACCGTTAGTATACTGGAAGTTGTTGCAGTCGCTGATGTAAATGGTGTTGTTGACAATGGGGAAGTTGCTGCTGCTGTTGAGACAGATTCAGTGCTTGAAGTTGTCGAGTCTGAGGTAATGGTGGATGGAGAAATAGTTTCAGTGTCTGCTGTAGGTGTTGTCGAAGAAAACGGTGATGTTGGTGATGTGGATGATGTTGTTGAAAATGGAGACGTTGTTGCTGCTGTTGAGACAGATTCAGTGCTCGAAGTTGTCGATTCTGAGGTAATGGTGGATGGAGAAATAGATGCAGTGTCTGCTGTAGGTGTTGTCGAAGAAAACGGTGATGTTGATGATGTGGATGATGCTGTCGACAATGGAGATGTCGCTCCTGATGTTGCGACCGTTAGTATACTGGAAGTTGTTGCAGTCGCTGATGTAAATGGTGTTGTTGACAATGGGGAAGTTGCTGCTGCTGTTGAGACAGATTCAGTGCTTGAAGTTATCGATTCTGAGGGAATGGTGGATGGAGAAATAGTTGTAGTGTCTGAAATAGGTGTTGTGGAAGAAAACGGTGATGTTGGTGATGTCAATGATGTTGTTGACAATGGAGAATATGCACCTGATGTTGAAATCGTTTCTATATTTGAAGTTCTTGCAGTCGTTGATGTGAAAGGTGTTGTTGACAATGGAGATGTTGCGGCTGTTGAAACTGTTTCAGTACTTGAAGTTGTTACTTCTGAGGTAACGGTGGATGTGGAAATCGTTGCAGTGTCTGCCGTAGGTGTTGTCGAAGACAACGGTGATGTTGGTGATGTGGATGATGCTGTCGACAATGGAGACGTTGTTGCTGCTGTTGAGACAGATTCAGTGCTCGAAGTTGTCGATTCTGAGGTAATGGTGGATGGAGAAATAGTTGCAGTGTCTGCTGTAGGTGTTGTCGAAGAAAACGGTGATGTTGGTGATGTGGATGATGTTGTTGAAAATAGAGACGTTGTTGCTGCTGTTGAGACAGATTCAGTGCTTGAAGTTGTCGATTCTGAGGTAATGGTGGATGGAGAAATAGTTGTAGTGTCTGAAATAGGTGTTGTGGAAGAAAACGGTGATGTTGGTGATGTCAATGATGCTGTTGACAATGGAGAATATGGACCTGATGTTGAAATCGTTTCTATATTTGAAGTTCTTGCAGTCGTTGATGTGAAAGGTGTTGTTGACAATGGAGATGTTGCGGCTGTTGAAACTGTTTCAGTACTTGAAGTTGTTGCTTCTGAGGTAACGGTGGATGTGGAAACCGTTGCAGTGTCTGCCGTAGGTGTTGTCGAAGACAACGGTGATGTTGGTGATGTAGATGATGCTGTTGACAATGGAGATGTCGCTCCTGATGTTGCAACCGTTAGTATACTGGAAGTTGTTGCAGTCGCTGATGTAAATGGTGTTGTTGACAATGGGGAAGTTGCTGCTGCTGTTGATACAGATTCAGTGCTTGAAGATGTCGAGTCTGAGGTAATAGTGGATGGAGAAATAGTTGCAGTGTCTGCTGTAGGTGTTGTCGAAGAAAACGGTGATGTTGGTGATGTGGATGATGTTGTTGAAAATGGAGACGTTGTTGCTGCTGTTGAGACAGATTCAGTGCTCGAAGTTGTCGATTCTGAGGTAATGGTGGATGGAGAAATAGTTGCAGTGTCTGCTGTAGGTGTTGTCGAAGAAAACGGTGATGTTGGTGATGTGAATGATGTTGTTGAGAATGGAGAAGTTGTTGCTGCTGTTGCGACCGTTAGTATACTGGAAGTTGTTGCAGTCGCTGATGTAAATGGTGTTGTTGACAATGGGGAAGTTGCTGCTGCTGTTGAGACAGATTCAGTGCTTGAAGTTGTCGATTCTGAGGTAATGGTGGATGGAGAAATAGTTGTGGTGTCTGACATAGGTGTTGTTGAAGAAAACGTTGTAGTCGGAGATGTGAATGATGTTTCTGACAATGGAGACGTTGTTGCTGCTGTTGAGACAGATTCAGTGCTTGAAGTTGTCGAGTCTGAGGTAATGGTGGATGGAGAAATAGTTGCAGTATCTGCCGTAGGTGTTGTCGAAGAAAACGGTGATGTTGATGATGTGTATGATGCTGTCGACAATGGAGATGTCGCTCCTGATGTTGCAACCGTTAGTATACTGGAAGTTGTTGCAGTCGCTGATGTAAATGGTGTTGTTGACAATGGGGAAGTTGCTGCTGCTGTTGAGACAGATTCAGTGCTTGAAGTTGTCGAGTCTGAGGTAATGGTGGATGGAGAAATAGTTTCAGTGTCTGCTGTAGGTGTTGTCGAAGAAAACGGTGATGTTGGTGATGTGGATGATGTTGTTGAAAATGGAGACGTTGTTGCTGCTGTTGAGACAGATTCAGTGCTCGAAGTTGTCGATTCTGAGGTAATGGTGGATGGAGAAATAGTTGCAGTGTCTGCTGTAGGTGTTGTCGAAGAAAACGGTGATGTTGGTGATGTGGATGATGCTGTCGACAATGGAGATGTCGCTCCTGATGTTGCGACCGTTAGTATACTGGAAGTTGTTGCAGTCGCTGATGTAAATGGTGTTGTTGACAATGGGGAAGTTGCTGCTGCTGTTGAGACAGATGCAGTGCTTGAAGTTGTCGATTCTGAGGTAATGGTGGATGGAGAAATAGTTGTGGTGTCTGACATAGGTGTTGTTGAAGAAAACGTTGTAGTCGGAGATGTGAATGATGTTTCTGACAATGGAGACGTTGTTGCTGCTGTTGAGACAGATTCAGTGCTTGAAGTTGTCGAGTCTGAGGTAATGGTGGATGGAGAAATAGTTGCAGTATCTGCCGTAGGTGTTGTCGAAGAAAACGGTGATGTTGATGATGTGTATGATGCTGTCGACAATGGAGATGTCGCTCCTGATGTTGCAACCGTTAGTATACTGGAAGTTGTTGCAGTCGCTGATGTAAATGGTGTTGTTGACAATGGGGAAGTTGCTGCTGCTGTTGAGACAGATTCAGTGCTTGAAGTTGTCAAGTCTGAGGTAATGGTGGATGGAGAAATAGTTGCAGTGTCTGCTGTAGGTGTTGTCGAAGAAAACGGTGATGTTGGTGATGTGGATGATGTTGTTGAAAATGGAGACGTTGTTGCTGCTGTTGAGACAGATTCAGTGCTCGAAGTTGTCGATTCTGAGGTAATGGTGGATGGAGAAATAGATGCAGTGTCTGCTGTAGGTGTTGTCGAAGAAAACGGTGATGTTGATGATGTGGATGATGCTGTCGACAATGGAGATGTCGCTCCTGATGTTGCGACCGTTAGTATACTGGAAGTTGTTGCAGTCGCTGATGTAAATGGTGTTGTTGACAATGGGGAAGTTGCTGCTGCTGTTGAGACAGATTCAGTGCTTGAAGTTATCGATTCTGAGGGAATGGTGGATGGAGAAATAGTTGTAGTGTCTGAAATAGGTGTTGTGGAAGAAAACGGTGATGTTGGTGATGTCAATGATGTTGTTGACAATGGAGAATATGCACCTGATGTTGAAATCGTTTCTATATTTGAAGTTCTTGCAGTCGTTGATGTGAAAGGTGTTGTTGACAATGGAGATGTTGCGGCTGTTGAAACTGTTTCAGTACTTGAAGTTGTTACTTCTGAGGTAACGGTGGATGTGGAAATCGTTGCAGTGTCTGCCGTAGGTGTTGTCGAAGACAACGGTGATGTTGGTGATGTGGATGATGCTGTCGACAATGGAGAAGTTGTTGCTGCTGTTGAGACAGATTCAGTGCTCGAAGTTGTCGATTCTGAGGTAATGGTGGATGGAGAAATAGTTGCAGTGTCTGCTGTAGGTGTTGTCGAAGAAAACGGTGATGTTGGTGATGTGGGTGATGTTGTTGAAAATGGAGACGTTGCTGCTGTTGAGACAGATTCAGTGCTTGAAGTTGTCGATTCTGAGGTAATGCTGGATGGTGAAATAGTTGTAGTGTCTGACATAGGTGTTGTGGAAGAAAACGTTGTAGTCCGAGATGTGAATGGTGTTGACAATGGAGATGTTGTTGCTGCTGTTGAGACAGATTCAGTGCTTGAAGTTGTCGATTCTGAGGAAATGGTGGACGAAGAAATAGTTATAGTGTTTGATGTAGGTGTTGTGGAAGAAAACGTTGTAGTAGGAGATGTGAATGGTCTTGTTGACAATGCAGAAGTTGCTGCTACTGTTGAGATAGATTCAATGTTGGAAGTTGATTCTGAGGTTATGGTGGATTGGGAAATAGTTGTGTCTGACATAGGTGTTGCCGAAGAAAACAGTGATGTTGGTGATGTGAATGATGTTGTTGAGAATGGAGAAGTTGTTGCTGCTGTTGAGACAGATTCAGTGCTTGAGGTTGTCGATTCTGAGGCAAGTGTGGATGCGGAAACAGTTGCAGTGTCTGCTGTAGGTGTTGTCGAAGAAAACGGTGATGTTGGTGATGTGGATGATGCTGTCGACAATGGAGATGTCGCTCCTGATGCTGCGACCGTTAGTATATTGGAAGTTGTTGCAGTCGCTGATGTAAATGGTGTTATTGACAATGGGGAAGTTGCTGCTGCTGTTGAGACGGACTCAGTGCTTAAAGTTGTCGATTCTGAGGTAATGGTGGATGGAGAAATAGTTGTGGTGTCTGACATAGGTGTTGTTGAAGAAAACGTTGTAGTCGGAGATGTGAATGATGTTGCTGACAATGGAGACGTTGTTGCTGCTGTTGAGACAGATTCCGTGCTTGAAGTTGTCGATTCTGAGGGAATGGTGGATGGAGAAATAGTTGTAGTGTCTGAAATAGGTGTTGTGGAAGAAAACGGTGATGTTGGTGATGTCAATGATGTTGTTGACAATGGAGAATATGCACCTGATGTTGAAATCGTTTCTATATTTGAAGTTCTTGCAGTCGTTGATGTGAAAGGTGTTGTTGACAATGGAGATGTTGCGGCTGTTGAAACTGTTTCAGTACTTGAAGTTGTTGCTTCTGAGGTAACGGTGGATGTGGAAATCGTTGCAGTGTCTGCCGTAGGTGTTGTCGAAGAAAACGGTGATGTTGATGATGTGTATGATGCTGTCGACAATGGAGATGTCGCTCCTGATGTTGCAACCGTTAGTATACTTGAAGTTGTTGCAGTCGCTGATGTAAATAGTGTTGTTGACAATGGGGAAGTTGCTGCTGCTGTTGAGACAGATTCAGTGCTTGAAGTTGTCGAGTCTGAGGTAATGGTGGATGTGGAAATCGTTGCAGTGTCTGTCGTAGGTATTGTCGAAGACAACGGTGATGTTGGTGATGTGGATGATGCTGTCGACAATGGAGACGTTGTTGCTGATGTTGAGACAGATTCAGTGCTCGAAGTTGTCGATTCTGAGGGAATGGTGGATGGAGAAATAGTTGTAGTGTCTGAAATAGGTGTTGTCGAAGACAACGGTGATGTTGGTGATGTGGATGATGCTGTCGACAATGGAGACGTTGTTGCTGCTGTTGAGACAGATTCAGTGCTCGAAGTTGTCGATTCTGAGGTAATGGTGGATGGAGAAATAGTTGCAGTGTCTGCTGTAGGTGTTGTCGAAGAAAACGGTGATGTTGGTGATGTGGATGATGCTGTCGACAATGGAGTTGTCGCTCCTGATGTTGCGACCGTTAGTATACTGGAAGTTGTTGCAGTCGCTGATGTAAATGGTGTTGTTGACAATGGGGAAGTTGCTGCTGCTGTTGAGACAGATTCAGTGCTTGAAGTTGTCGATTCTGAGGTAATGGTGGATGGAGAAATAGTTGTGGTGTCTGACATAGGTGTTGTTGAAGAAAACGTTGTAGTCGAAGATGTGAATGATGTTTCTGACAATGGAGACGTTGTTGCTGCTGTTGAGACAGATTCAGCGCTTGAAGTTATCGATTCTGAGGTAATGGTGGATGTGGAAATCGTTGCAGTGTCTGCCGTAGGTGTTGTCGAAGAAAACGGTGATGTTGATGATGTGTATGATGCTGTCGACAATGGAGATGTCGCTCCTGATGTTGCAACCGTTAGTATACTTGAAGTTGTTGCAGTCGCTGATGTAAATGGTGTTATTGACAATGGGAAAGTTGCTGCTGCTGTTGAGACAGATTCAGTGCTTGAAGTTGTCAAGTCTGAGGTAATGGTGGATGGAGAAATAGTTGCAGTGTCTGCTGTAGGTGTTGTCGAAGAAAACGGTGATGTTGGTGATGTGGATGATGTTGTTGAAAATGGAGACGTTGTTGCTGCTGTTGAGACAGATTCAATGCTTGAGGTTGTCGATTCTGAGGCAAGTGTGGATGCGGAAACAGTTGCAGTGTCTGCTGTAGGTGTTGTCGAAGAAAACGGTGATGTTGGTGATGTGGATGATGCTGTCGACAATGGAGATGTCGCTCCTGATGCTGCGACCGTTAGTATACTGGAAGTTGTTGCAGTCGCTGATGTAAATGGTGTTGTTGACAATGGGGAAGTTGCTGCTGCTGTTGAGACAGATTCAGTGCTTGAAGTTGTCGATTCTGAGGTAATGGTGGATGGAGAAATAGTTGTGGTGTCTGACATAGGTGTTGCTGAAGAAAACGTTGTAGTCGGAGATGTGAATGATGTTTCTGACAATGGAGACGTTGTTGCTGCTGTTGAGACAGATTCAGTGCTTGAAGTTGTCGATGCTGAGGGAATGGTGGATGGAGAAATAGTTGTAGTGTCTGAAATAGGTATTGTGGAAGAAAACGGTGATGTTGGTGATGTCAATGATGTTGTTGACAATGGAGAATATGCACCTGATGTTGAAATCGTTTCTATATTTGAAGTTCTTGCAGTCGTTGATGTGAAAGGTGTTGTTGACAATGGAGATGTTGCGGCTGTTGAAACTGTTTCAGTACTTGAAGTTGTTGCTTTGGAGGTAACGGTGGATGTGGAAATCGTTACAGTGTCTGCCGTAGGTGTTGTCGAAGACAACGGTGATGTTGGTGATGTAGATGATGCTGTCGACAATGGAGACGTTGTTGCTGCTGTTGAGACAGATTCAGTGCTCGAAGTTGTCGATTCTGAGGTAATGGTGGATGGAGAAATAGTTGCAGTGTCTGCTGTAGGTGTTGTCGAAGAAAAAGGTAAAGTTGGTGATGTGGGTGATGTTGTTGAAAATGGAGACGTTGCTGCTGTTGAGACAGATTCAGTGCTTGAAGTTGTCGATTCTGAGGTAATGGTGGATGGAGAAATAGTTGCAGTGTCTGCTGTAGGTGTTGTCGAAGAAAACGGTGATGTTGGTGATGTGGATGATGCTGTCGACAATGGAGATGTCGCTCCTGATGTTGCGACCGTTAGTATACTGGAAGTTGTTGCAGTCGCTGATGTAAATGGTGTTGTTGACAATGGGGAAGTTGCTGCTGCTGTTGAGACAGATTCAGTGCTTGAAGTTGTCGATTCTGAGGGAATGGTGGATGGAGAAATAGTTGTAGTGTCTGAAATAGGTGTTGTGGAAGAAAACGGTGATGTTGGTGATGTCAATGATGTTGTTGACAATGGAGAATATGCACCTGATGTTGAAATCGTTTCTATATTTGAAGTTCTTGCAGTCGTTGATGTGAAAGGTGTTGTTGACAATGGAGATGTTGCGGCTGTTGAAACTGTTTCAGTACTTGAAGTTGTTGCTTCTGAGGTAACGGTGGATGTGGAAATCGTTGTAGTGTCTGCCGTAGGTGTTGTCGAAGAAAACGGTGATGTTGATGATGTGTATGATGCTGTCGACAATGGAGATGTCGCTCCTGATGTTGCAACCGTTAGTATACTGGAAGTTGTTGCAGTCGCTGATGTAAATGGTGTTGTTGACAATGGGGAAGTTGCTGCTGCTGTTGAGACAGATTCAGTGCTTGAAGTTGTCGAGTCTGAGGTAATGGTGGATGGAGAAATAGTTGCAGTGTCTGCTGTAGGTGTTGTCGAAGAAAACGGTGATGTTGGTGATGTGGATGATGTTGTTGAAAATGGAGACGTTGTTGCTGCTGTTGAGACAGATTCAGTGCTCGAAGTTGTCGATTCTGAGGTAATGGTGGATGGAGAAATAGTTGCAGTGTTTGCTGTAGGTGTTGTCGAAGAAAACGGTGATGTTGGTGATGTGGATGATGCTGTCGACAATGGAGATGTCGCTCCGGATGTTGCGACCGTTAGTATACTGGAAGTTGTTGCAGTCGCTGATGTAAATGGTGTTGTTGACAATGGGGAAGTTGCTGCTGCTGTTGAGACAGATTCAGTGCTTGAAGTTGTCGATTCTGAGGTAATGGTGGATGGAAAAATAGTTGTGGTGTCTGACATAGGTGTTGTTGAAGAAAACGTTGTAGTCGGAGATGTGAATGATGTTTCTGACAATGGAGACGTTGTTGCTGCTGTTGAGACAGATTCAGTGCTTGAAGTTATCGATTCTGAGGGAATTGTGGATGGAGAAATAGTTGTAGTGTCTGAAATAGGTGTTGTGGAAGAAAACGGTGATGTTGGTGATGTCAATGATGTTGTTGACAATGGAGAATATGCACCTGATGTTGAAATCGTTTCTATATTTGAAGTTCTTGCAGTCGTTGATGTGAAAGGTGTTGTTGACAATGGAGATGTTGCGGCTGTTGAAACTGTTTCAGTACTTGAAGTTGTTGCTTCTGAGGTAACGGTGGATGTGGAAATCGTTGCAGTGTCTGCCGTAGGTGTTGTCGAAGAAAACGGTGATGTTGATGATGTGTATGATGCTGTCGACAATGGAGATGTCGCTCCTGATGTTGCAACCGTTAGTATACTTGAAGTTGTTGCAGTCGCTGATGTAAATAGTGTTGTTGACAATGGGGAAGTTGCTGCTGCTGTTGAGACAGATTCAGTGCTTGAAGTTGTCGAGTCTGAGGTAATGGTGGATGTGGAAATCGTTGCAGTGTCTGTCGTAGGTATTGTCGAAGACAACGGTGATGTTGGTGATGTGGATGATGCTGTCGACAATGGAGACGTTGTTGCTGCTGTTGAGACAGATTCAGTGCTCGAAGTTGTCGATTCTGAGGTAATGGTGGATGGAGAAATAGTTGCAGTGTCTGCTGTAGGTGTTGTCAAAGAAAACGGTGATGTTGGTGATGAGGGTGATGTTGTTGAAAATGGAGACGTTGCTGCTGTTGAGACAGATTCCGTGCTTGAAGTTGTCGATTCTGAGGTAATGATGGATGGTGAAATAGTTGTAGTGTCTGACATAGGTGGTGTGGAAGAAAACGTTGTAGTCCGAGAGGTGAATGGTGTTGACAATGGAGATGTTGTTGTTACTGTTGAGACAGATTCAGTGCTTGAAGTTGTCGATTCTGAGGAAATGGTGGATGGAGAAATAGTTGTAGTGTCTGACATAGGTGTTGCCGAAGAAAACAGTGATGTTGGTGATGTGAATGATGTTGTTGAGAATGGAGAAGTTGTTGCTGCTGTTGAGACAGATTCAGTGCTCGAAGTTGTCGATTCTGAGGTAATGGTGGATGGAGAAATAGTTGCAGTGTCTGCTGTAGGTGTTGTCAAAGAAAACGGTGATGTTGGTGATGAGGGTGATGTTGTTGAAAATGGAGACGTTGCTGCTGTTGAGACAGATTCCGTGCTTGAGGTTGTCGATTCTGAGGCAAGTGTGGATGCGGAAACAGTTGCAGTGTCTGCTGTAGGTGTTGTCGAAGAAAACGGTGATGTTGGTGATGTGGATGATCCTGTCGACAATGGAGATGTCGCTCCTGATGCTGCGACCGTTAGTATACTGGAAGTTGTTGCAGTTGCTGATGTAAATGGTGTTGTTGACAATGGGGAAGTTGCTGCTGCTGTTGAGACAGATTCAGTGCTTGAAGTTGTCGATTCTGAGGTAATGGTGGATGGAGAAATAGTTGTGGTGTCTGACATAGGTGTTGTTGAAGAAAACGTTGTAGTCGGAGATGTGAATGATGTTTCTGGCAATGGAGACGTTGTTGCTGCTGTTGAGACAGATTCAGTGCTTGAAGTTGTCGATTCTGAGGTAATGGTGGATGGAGAAATAGTTGTAGTGTCTGCTGTAGGTGTTGTCGAAGAAATAGGTAAAGTTGGGGATGTGGGTGATGTTGTTGAAAATGGAGACGTTGCTGCTGTTGAGACAGATTCAGTGATTGAAGTTGTCGAGTCTGAGGTAATGGTGGATGGAGAAATAGTTGCAGTGTCTGCTGTAGGTGTTGTCAAAGAAAACGGTGATGTTGGTGATGTGGATGATGCTGTCGACAATGGAGATGTCGCTCCTGATGTTGCGACCGTTAGTATACTGGAAGTTGTTGCAGTCGCTGATGTAAATGGTGTTGTTGACAATGGGGAAGTTGCTGCTGCTGTTGAGACAGATTCAGTGCTTGAAGTTGTCGATTCTGAGGGAATGGTGGATGTGGAAATCGTTGCAGTGTCTGCCGTAGGTGTTGTCGAAGACAACGGTGATGTTGGTGATGTGGGTGATGTTGTTGAAAATGGAGACGTTGCTGCTGTTGAGACAGATTCAGTGCTTGAAGTTGTCGATTCTGAGGTAATGATGGATGGTGAAATAGTTGTAGTGTCTGACATAGGTGTTGTGGAAGAAAACGTTGTAGTTTGAGATGTGAATGGTGTTGACAATGGAGATGTTGTTGCTGCTGTTGAGACAGATTCAGTGCTTGAGGTTGTCGATTCTGAGGCAAGTGTGGATGCGGAAACAGTTGCAGTGTCTGCTGTAGGTGTTGTCAAAGAAAACGGTGATGTTGGTGATGTGGATGATGCTGTCGACAATGGAGATGTCGCTCCTGATGCTGCGACCGTTAGTATACTGGAAGTTGTTGCAGTCGCTGATGTAAATGGTGTTGTTGACAATGGGGAATTTGCTGCTGCTGTTGAGACGGATTCAGTGCTTGAAGTTGTCGATTCTGAGGGAATGGTGGATGGAGAAATAGTTGTAGTGTCTGAAATAGGTGTTGTGGAAAAAAACGGTGAAGTTGGTGATGTCAATGATGTTGTTGACAATGGAGAATATGCACCTGATGTTGATATCGTTTCTATATTTGAAGTTCTTGCAGTCGTTGATGTGAAAGGTGTTGTTGACAATGGAGATGTTGCGGCTGTTGAAACTGTTTCAGTACTTGAAGTTGTTGCTTCTGAGGTAACGGTGGATGTGGAAATCGTTGCAGTGTCTGCCGTAGGTGTTGTCGAAGAAAACGGTGATGTTGATGATGTGTATGATGCTGTCGACAATGGAGATGTCGCTCCTGATGTTGCAACCGTTAGTATACTGGAAGTTGTTGCAGTCGCTGATGTAAATGGTGTTGTTGACAATGGGGAAGTTGCTGCTGCTGTTGAGACAGATTCAGTGCTTGAAGTTGTCGAGTCTGAGGTAATGGTGGATGGAGAAATAGTTGTGGTGTCTGACATAGGTGTTGTGGAAGACAACATTGTAGTCGGAGATGTGAATGGTGTTGTTGACAATGGAGACGTTGTTGCTGCTGTTGAGACAGATTCAGTGCTCGAAGTTGTCGATTCTGAGGTAATGGTGGATGGAGAAATAGTTGTGGTATCTGACATAGGTGTTGTCGAAGAAAACGGTGATGTTTGTGATGTGGATGATGCTGTCGACAATGGAGACGTTGTTGCTGCTGTTGAGACAGATTCAGTGCTTAAAGTTATCGATTCTGAGGGAATTGTGGATGGAGAAATAGTTGTAGTGTCTGAAATAGGTGTTGTGGAAGAAAACGGTGATGTTGGTGATGTCAATGTTGTTGTTGACAATTGAGAATATGCACCTGATGTTGAAATCGTTTCTATATTTGAAGTTCTTGCAGTCGTTGATGTGAAAGGTGTTGTTGACAATGGAGATGTTGTGGCTGTTGAAACTGTTTCAGTACTTGAAGTTGTTGCTTCTGAGGTAACGGTGGATGTTGAAATCGTTGCAGTGTCTGCCGTAGGTGTTGTCGAAGACAACGGTGATGTTGGTGATGTGGATGATGCTGTCGACAATGGAGACGTTGTTGCTGCTGTTGAGACAGATTCAGTGCTCGAAGTTGTCGATTCTGAGGTAATGGTGGATGGAGAAATAGTTGCAGTGTCTGCTGTAGGTGTTGTCAAAGAAAACGGTGATGTTGGTGATGAGGGTGATGTTGTTGAAAATGGAGACGTTGCTGCTGTTGAGACAGATTCCGTGCTTGAAGTTGTCGATTCTGAGGTAATGATGGATGGTGAAATAGTTGTAGTGTCTGACATAGGTGGTGTGGAAGAAAACGTTGTAGTCCGAGAGGTGAATGGTGTTGACAATGGAGATGTTGTTGTTACTGTTGAGACAGATTCAGTGCTTGAAGTTGTCGATTCTGAGGAAATGGTGGATGGAGAAATAGTTGTAGTGTCTGACATAGGTGTTGCCGAAGAAAACAGTGATGTTGGTGATGTGAATGATGTTGTTGAGAATGGAGAAGTTGTTGCTGCTGTTGAGACAGATTCAGTGCTCGAAGTTGTCGATTCTGAGGTAATGGTGGATGGAGAAATAGTTGCAGTGTCTGCTGTAGGTGTTGTCAAAGAAAACGGTGATGTTGGTGATGAGGGTGATGTTGTTGAAAATGGAGACGTTGCTGCTGTTGAGACAGATTCCGTGCTTGAGGTTGTCGATTCTGAGGCAAGTGTGGATGCGGAAACAGTTGCAGTGTCTGCTGTAGGTGTTGTCGAAGAAAACGGTGATGTTGGTGATGTGGATGATCCTGTCGACAATGGAGATGTCGCTCCTGATGCTGCGACCGTTAGTATACTGGAAGTTGTTGCAGTCGCTGATGTAAATGGTGTTGTTGACAATGGGGAAGTTGCTGCTGCTGTTGAGACAGATTCAGTGCTTGAAGTTGTCGATTCTGAGGTAATGGTGGATGGAGAAATAGTTGTGGTGTCTGACATAGGTGTTGTTGAAGAAAACGTTGTAGTCGGAGATGTGAATGATGTTTCTGGCAATGGAGACGTTGTTGCTGCTGTTGAGACAGATTCAGTGCTTGAAGTTGTCGATTCTGAGGTAATGGTGGATGGAGAAATAGTTGTAGTGTCTGCTGTAGGTGTTGTCGAAGAAATAGGTAAAGTTGGGGATGTGGGTGATGTTGTTGAAAATGGAGACGTTGCTGCTGTTGAGACAGATTCAGTGATTGAAGTTGTCGAGTCTGAGGTAATGGTGGATGGAGAAATAGTTGCAGTGTCTGCTGTAGGTGTTGTCAAAGAAAACGGTGATGTTGGTGATGTGGATGATGCTGTCGACAATGGAGATGTCGCTCCTGATGTTGCGACCGTTAGTATACTGGAAGTTGTTGCAGTCGCTGATGTAAATGGTGTTGTTGACAATGGGGAAGTTGCTGCTGCTGTTGAGACAGATTCAGTGCTTGAAGTTGTCGATTCTGAGGGAATGGTGGATGTGGAAATCGTTGCAGTGTCTGCCGTAGGTGTTGTCGAAGACAACGGTGATGTTGGTGATGTGGGTGATGTTGTTGAAAATGGAGACGTTGCTGCTGTTGAGACAGATTCAGTGCTTGAAGTTGTCGATTCTGAGGTAATGATGGATGGTGAAATAGTTGTAGTGTCTGACATAGGTGTTGTGGAAGAAAACGTTGTAGTTTGAGATGTGAATGGTGTTGACAATGGAGATGTTGTTGCTGCTGTTGAGACAGATTCAGTGCTTGAGGTTGTCGATTCTGAGGCAAGTGTGGATGCGGAAACAGTTGCAGTGTCTGCTGTAGGTGTTGTCAAAGAAAACGGTGATGTTGGTGATGTGGATGATGCTGTCGACAATGGAGATGTCGCTCCTGATGCTGCGACCGTTAGTATACTGGAAGTTGTTGCAGTCGCTGATGTAAATGGTGTTGTTGACAATGGGGAATTTGCTGCTGCTGTTGAGACGGATTCAGTGCTTGAAGTTGTCGATTCTGAGGGAATGGTGGATGGAGAAATAGTTGTAGTGTCTGAAATAGGTGTTGTGGAAAAAAACGGTGAAGTTGGTGATGTCAATGATGTTGTTGACAATGGAGAATATGCACCTGATGTTGATATCGTTTCTATATTTGAAGTTCTTGCAGTCGTTGATGTGAAAGGTGTTGTTGACAATGGAGATGTTGCGGCTGTTGAAACTGTTTCAGTACTTGAAGTTGTTGCTTCTGAGGTAACGGTGGATGTGGAAATCGTTGCAGTGTCTGCCGTAGGTGTTGTCGAAGAAAACGGTGATGTTGATGATGTGTATGATGCTGTCGACAATGGAGATGTCGCTCCTGATGTTGCAACCGTTAGTATACTGGAAGTTGTTGCAGTCGCTGATGTAAATGGTGTTGTTGACAATGGGGAAGTTGCTGCTGCTGTTGAGACAGATTCAGTGCTTGAAGTTGTCGAGTCTGTGGTAATGGTGGATGGAGAAATAGTTGTGGTGTCTGACATAGGTGTTGTGGAAGACAACATTGTAGTCGGAGATGTGAATGGTGTTGTTGACAATGGAGACGTTGTTGCTGCTGTTGAGACAGATTCAGTGCTCGAAGTTGTCGATTCTGAGGTAATGGTGGATGGAGAAATAGTTGTGGTATCTGACATAGGTGTTGTCGAAGAAAACGGTGATGTTTGTGATGTGGATGATGCTGTCGACAATGGAGACGTTGTTGCTGCTGTTGAGACAGATTCAGTGCTTAAAGTTATCGATTCTGAGGGAATTGTGGATGGAGAAATAGTTGTAGTGTCTGAAATAGGTGTTGTGGAAGAAAACGGTGATGTTGGTGATGTCAATGTTGTTGTTGACAATTGAGAATATGCACCTGATGTTGAAATCGTTTCTATATTTGAAGTTCTTGCAGTCGTTGATGTGAAAGGTGTTGTTGACAATGGAGATGTTGTGGCTGTTGAAACTGTTTCAGTACTTGAAGTTGTTGCTTCTGAGGTAACGGTGGATGTTGAAATCGTTGCAGTGTCTGCCGTAGGTGTTGTCGAAGACAACGGTGATGTTGGTGATGTGGATGATGCTGTCGACAATGGAGACGTTGTTGCTGCTGTTGAGACAGATTCAGTGCTCGAAGTTGTCGATTCTGAGGTAATGGTGGATGGAGAAATAGTTGCAGTGTCTGCTGTAGGTGTTGTCAAAGAAAACGGTGATGTTGGTGATGAGGGTGATGTTGTTGAAAATGGAGACGTTGCTGCTGTTGAGACAGATTCCGTGCTTGAAGTTGTCGATTCTGAGGTAATGATGGATGGTGAAATAGTTGTAGTGTCTGACATAGGTGGTGTGGAAGAAAACGTTGTAGTCCGAGAGGTGAATGGTGTTGACAATGGAGATGTTGTTGTTACTGTTGAGACAGATTCAGTGCTTGAAGTTGTCGATTCTGAGGAAATGGTGGATGGAGAAATAGTTGTAGTGTCTGACATAGGTGTTGCCGAAGAAAACAGTGATGTTGGTGATGTGAATGATGTTGTTGAGAATGGAGAAGTTGTTGCTGCTGTTGAGACAGATTCAGTGCTCGAAGTTGTCGATTCTGAGGTAATGGTGGATGGAGAAATAGTTGCAGTGTCTGCTGTAGGTGTTGTCAAAGAAAACGGTGATGTTGGTGATGAGGGTGATGTTGTTGAAAATGGAGACGTTGCTGCTGTTGAGACAGATTCCGTGCTTGAGGTTGTCGATTCTGAGGCAAGTGTGGATGCGGAAACAGTTGCAGTGTCTGCTGTAGGTGTTGTCGAAGAAAACGGTGATGTTGGTGATGTGGATGATCCTGTCGACAATGGAGATGTCGCTCCTGATGCTGCGACCGTTAGTATACTGGAAGTTGTTGCAGTCGCTGATGTAAATGGTGTTGTTGACAATGGGGAAGTTGCTGCTGCTGTTGAGACAGATTCAGTGCTTGAAGTTGTCGATTCTGAGGTAATGGTGGATGGAGAAATAGTTGTGGTGTCTGACATAGGTGTTGTTGAAGAAAACGTTGTAGTCGGAGATGTGAATGATGTTTCTGGCAATGGAGACGTTGTTGCTGCTGTTGAGACAGATTCAGTGCTTGAAGTTGTCGATTCTGAGGTAATGGTGGATGGAGAAATAGTTGTAGTGTCTGCTGTAGGTGTTGTCGAAGAAATAGGTAAAGTTGGGGATGTGGGTGATGTTGTTGAAAATGGAGACGTTGCTGCTGTTGAGACAGATTCAGTGATTGAAGTTGTCGAGTCTGAGGTAATGGTGGATGGAGAAATAGTTGCAGTGTCTGCTGTAGGTGTTGTCAAAGAAAACGGTGATGTTGGTGATGTGGATGATGCTGTCGACAATGGAGATGTCGCTCCTGATGTTGCGACCGTTAGTATACTGGAAGTTGTTGCAGTCGCTGATGTAAATGGTGTTGTTGACAATGGGGAAGTTGCTGCTGCTGTTGAGACAGATTCAGTGCTTGAAGTTGTCGATTCTGAGGGAATGGTGGATGTGGAAATCGTTGCAGTGTCTGCCGTAGGTGTTGTCGAAGACAACGGTGATGTTGGTGATGTGGGTGATGTTGTTGAAAATGGAGACGTTGCTGCTGTTGAGACAGATTCAGTGCTTGAAGTTGTCGATTCTGAGGTAATGATGGATGGTGAAATAGTTGTAGTGTCTGACATAGGTGTTGTGGAAGAAAACGTTGTAGTTTGAGATGTGAATGGTGTTGACAATGGAGATGTTGTTGCTGCTGTTGAGACAGATTCAGTGCTTGAGGTTGTCGATTCTGAGGCAAGTGTGGATGCGGACACAGTTGCAGTGTCTGCTGTAGGTGTTGTCAAAGAAAACGGTGATGTTGGTGATGTGGATGATGCTGTCGACAATGGAGATGTCGCTCCTGATGCTGCGACCGTTAGTATACTGGAAGTTGTTGCAGTCGCTGATGTAAATGGTGTTGTTGACAATGGGGAATTTGCTGCTGCTGTTGAGACGGATTCAGTGCTTGAAGTTGTCGATTCTGAGGGAATGGTGGATGGAGAAATAGTTGTAGTGTCTGAAATAGGTGTTGTGGAAAAAAACGGTGAAGTTGGTGATGTCAATGATGTTGTTGACAATGGAGAATATGCACCTGATGTTGATATCGTTTCTATATTTGAAGTTCTTGCAGTCGTTGATGTGAAAGGTGTTGTTGACAATGGAGATGTTGCGGCTGTTGAAACTGTTTCAGTACTTGAAGTTGTTGCTTCTGAGGTAACGGTGGATGTGGAAATCGTTGCAGTGTCTGCCGTAGGTGTTGTCGAAGAAAACGGTGATGTTGATGATGTGTATGATGCTGTCGACAATGGAGATGTCGCTCCTGATGTTGCAACCGTTAGTATACTGGAAGTTGTTGCAGTCGCTGATGTAAATGGTGTTGTTGACAATGGGGAAGTTGCTGCTGCTGTTGAGACAGATTCAGTGCTTGAAGTTGTCGAGTCTGAGGTAATGGTGGATGGAGAAATAGTTGTGGTGTCTGACATAGGTGTTGTGGAAGACAACATTGTAGTCGGAGATGTGAATGGTGTTGTTGACAATGGAGACGTTGTTGCTGCTGTTGAGACAGATTCAGTGCTCGAAGTTGTCGATTCTGAGGTAATGGTGGATGGAGAAATAGTTGTGGTATCTGACATAGGTGTTGTCGAAGAAAACGGTGATGTTGGTGATGTGGATGATGCTGTCGACAATGGAGACGTTGTTGCTGCTGTTGAGACAGATTCAGTGCTTAAAGTTGTCGATTCTGAGGGAATGGTGGATGGAGAAATAGTTGTAGTGTCTGAAATGGGTGTTGTGGAAGAAAACGGTGATGTTGGTGATGTCAATGTTGTTGTTGACAATTGAGAATATGCACCTGATGTTGATATCGTTTCTATATTTGAAGTTCTTGCAGTCGTTGATGTGAAAGGTGTTGTTGACAATGGAGATGTTGCGGCTGTTGAAACTGTTTCAGTACTTGAAGTTGTTGCTTCTGAGGTAACGGTGGATGTTGAAATCGTTGCAGTGTCTGCCGTAGGTGTTGTCGAAGACAACGGTGATGTTGGTGATGTGGATGATGCTGTCGACAATGGAGACGTTGTTGCTGCTGTTGAGACAGATTCAGTGCTCGAAGTTGTCGATTCTGAGGTAATGGTGGATGGAGAAATAGTTGCAGTGTCTGCTGTAGGTGTTGTCGAAGAAAACGGTGAAGTTGGTGATGTGGATGATCCTGTCGACAATGGAGATGTCGCTCCTGATGTTGCAACCGTTAGTATACTGGAAGTTGTTGCAGTCGCTGATGTAAATGGTGTTGTTGACAACGGGGAAGTTGCTGCTGCTGTTGAGACAGTTTCAGTGCTCGAAGTTGTCGATTCTGTGGTAATGGTGGATGGGGAAACAGTTATAGTGTCTGACATAGGTGTTGTCGAAGAAAACAGTGATTTTGGTGATGTGAATGATGTTGTTGAAAATGGAGACGTTGTTGCTGCTGTTGAGACAGATTCGGTGCTTGAAGTTGTCGATTCTGAGGTAATGGTGGATGGAGAAATAATTGTGGTGTCTGACATAGGTGTTCTGGAAGACAACGTTGTAGTCGGAGATGTGAATGGTGTTGTTGACAATGGAGACGTTGTTGCTGCTGTTGAGACAGATTCAGTGCTTGAAGTTGTCGATTCTGAGGTAATTGTGGATGGGGAAACAGTTGCAGTGTCTGCTGTAGGTGTTGTAGAAGAAAACAGTGATGTTGGTGATGTGGATGATGCTGTCGACAATGGAGATGTCGCTCCTGATGTTGCAACCGTTAGTATACTGGAAGTTGTTGCAGTCGCTGATGTAAATGGTGTTGTTGACAATGGGGAAGTTGCTGCTGCTGTTGAGACAGTTTCAGTGCTTGAAGTTGTCGATTCTGAGGTAATGGTGGATGGAGAAATAGTTGTGGTGTCTGACATAGGTGTTGTTGAAGAAAACGTTGTAGTCGGAGATGTGAATGATGTTGCTGACAATGGAGACGTTGTTGCTGCTGTTGAGACAGATTCAGTGCTTAAAGTTGTCGATTCTGAGGGAATGGTGGATGGAGAAATAGTTGTAGTGTCTGAAATAGGTGTTGTGGAAGAAAACGGTGATGTTGGTGATGTCAATGTTGTTGTTGACAATAGAGAATATGCACCTGATGTTGATATCGTTTCTATATTTGAAGTTATTGCAGTCGTTGATGTGAAAGGTATTGTTGACAATGGAGATGTTGCGGCTGTTGAAACTGTTTCAGTACTTGAAGTTATTGCTTCTGAGGTAACGGTGGATGTGGAAATCGTTGCAGTGTCTGCCGTAGGTGTTGTCGAAGACAACGGTAATGTTGGTGATGTGGATGATGCTGTCGACAATGTAGACGTTGTTGCTGCTGTTGGGACAGATTCAGTGCTCGAAGTTGTCGATTCTGAAGTAATGGTGGATGGAGAAATAGTTGCAGTGTCTGCTGTAGGTGTTGTAGAAGAAAACGGTGATGTTGGTGATGTGGATGATGCTGTCGACAATGGAGATGTAGCTCCTGATTTTGCAACCGTTAGTATACTGGAAGTTGTTGCAGTCGCTGATGTAAATGGTGTTGTTGACAATGGGGAAGTTGCTGCTGCTGTTGAGACAGTTTCAGTGCTTGAAGTTGTCGATTCTGAGGTAATGGTGGATGGTGAAATAGTTGTGGTGTCTGACATAGGTGTTGTCGAAGAAAACGGTGATGTTGGTGATGTGGATGATGCTGTCGTCAATGGAGACGTTGTAGCTGCTGTTGAGACAGATTTAGTGCTTAAAGATGTCGATTCTGAGGGAATGGTGGATGGAGAAATAGTTGTAGTGTCTGACATAGGTGTTGTTGAAGAAAACGTTGTAGTCGGAGATGTGAATGATGTTGCTGACAATGGCGACGTTGTTGCTGCTGTTGAGACAGATTCAGTGCTTAAAGTTGTCGATTCTGAGGGAATGGTGGATGGAGAAATAGTTGTAGTGTCTGAAATGGGTGTTGTGGAAGAAAACGGTGATGTTGGTGATGTCAATGTTGTTGTTAACAATCGAGAATATGCACCTGATGTTGATATCGTTTCTATATTTGAAGTTCTTGCAGTCGTTGATGTGAAAGGTGTTGTTGACAATGGAGATGTTGCGGCTGTTGAAACTGTTTCAGTACTTGAAGTTGTTGCTTCTGAGGTAACGGTGGATGTTGAAATCGTTGCAGTGTCTGCCGTAGGTGTTGTCGAAGACAACGGTGATGTTGGTGATGTGGATGATGCTGTCGACAATGGAGACGTTGTTGCTGCTGTTGAGACAGATTCAGTGCTCGAAGTTGTCGATTCTGAGGTAATGGTGGATGGAGAAATACTTGCAGTGTCTGCTGTAGGTGTTGTCAAAGAAAACGGTGATGTTGGTGATGTGGGTGATGTTGAAAATGGAGACGTTGTTGCTGCTGTTGAGACAGATTCAGTGCTTGAAGTTGTCGATTCTGAGGCAATTGTGGATGCAGAAACAGTTGCAGTGTCTGCTATAGGAGTTGTCGAAGAAAACGGTGATGTTGGTGATGTGGATGATGCTGTCGACAATGGAGATGTCGCTCCTGATGTTGCAACCGTTAGTATACTGGAAGTTGTTGCAGTCGCTGATGTAAATGGTGTTGTTGACAATGGGGAAGTTGCTGCTGCTGTTGAGACAGTTTCAGTGTTTGAAGTTGTCGATTCTGAGGTAATGATGGATGTTGAAATCGTTGCAGTGTCTGCCGTAGGTGTTGTCGAAGACAACGGTGATGTTGGTGATGTGGATGATGCTGTCGACAATGGAGACGTTGTTGCTGCTGTTGAGACAGATTCAGTGCTCGAAGTTGTCGATTCTGAGGTAATGGTGGATGGAGAAATACTTGCAGTGTCTGCTGTAGGTGTTGTCAAAGAAAACGGTGATGTTGGTGATGTGGGTGATGTTGAAAATGGAGACGTTGTTGCTGCTGTTGAGACAGATTCAGTGCTTGAAGTTGTCGATTCTGAGGCAATTGTGGATGCAGAAACAGTTGCAGTGTCTGCTATAGGAGTTGTCGAAGAAAACGGTGATGTTGGTGATGTGCATGATGCTGTCGACAATGGAGATGTCGCTCCTGATGTTGCAACCGTTAGTATACTGGAAGTTGTTGCAGTCGCTGATGTAAATGGTGTTGTTGACAATGGGGAAGTTGCTGCTGCTGTTGAGACAGTTTCAGTGTTTGAAGTTGTCGATTCTGAGGTAATGATGGATGGTGAAATAGTTGTGGTATCTGACATAGGTGTTGTCGAAGAAAACGGTGATGTTGGTGATGTGGATGATGCTGTCGACAATGGAGACGTTGTTGCTGCTGTTGAGACAGATTCAGTGCTCGAAGTTGTCGATTCTGAAGTAATGGTGGATGGAGAAATAGTTGCAGTGTCTGCCGTAGGTGTTGTCGAAGACAACGGTGATGTTGGTGATGTGGATGATGCTGTCGACAATGGAGACGTTGTTGCTGCTGTTGAGACAGATTCAGTGCTCGAAGTTGTCGATTCTGAGGTAATGGTGGATGGAGAAATACTTGCAGTGTCTGCTGTAGGTGTTGTCAAAGAAAACGGTGATGTTGGTGATGTGGGTGATGTTGAAAATGGAGACGTTGTTGCTGCTGTTGAGACAGATTCAGTGCTTGAAGTTGTCGATTCTGAGGCAATTGTGGATGCAGAAACAGTTGCAGTGTCTGCTATAGGAGTTGTCGAAGAAAACGGTGATGTTGGTGATGTGCATGATGCTGTCGACAATGGAGATGTCGCTCCTGATGTTGCAACCGTTAGTATACTGGAAGTTGTTGCAGTCGCTGATGTAAATGGTGTTGTTGACAATGGGGAAGTTGCTGCTGCTGTTGAGACAGTTTCAGTGTTTGAAGTTGTCGATTCTGAGGTAATGATGGATGGTGAAATAGTTGTGGTATCTGACATAGGTGTTGTCGAAGAAAACGGTGATGTTGGTGATGTGGATGATGCTGTCGACAATGGAGACGTTGTTGCTGCTGTTGAGACAGATTCAGTGCTCGAAGTTGTCGATTCTGAAGTAATGGTGGATGGAGAAATAGTTGCAGTGTCTGCTGTAGGTGTTGTCGAAGAAAACGGTGATGTTGGTGATGTGGATGATGCTGTCGACAATGTAGACGTTGTTGCTGCTGTTGAGACAGATTCAGTGCTCGAAGTTGTCGATTCTGAAGTAATGGTGGATGGAGAAATAGTTGCAGTGTCTGCTGTAGGTGTTGTCGAAGAAAACGGTGATGTTGGTGATGTGGATGATGCTGTCGACAATGGAGATGTCGCTCCTGATGTTGCAACCTTTAGTATACTGGAAGTTGTTGCAGTCGCTGATGTAAATGGTGTTGTTGACAATGGGGAAGTTGCTGCTGCTGTTGAGACAGTTTCAGTGCTTGAAGTTGTCGATTCTGAGGTAATGATGGATGGTGAAATAGTTGTGGTGTCTGACATAGGTGTTGTCGAAGAAAACGGTGATGTTGGTGATGTGGATGATGCTGTCGTCAATGGAGACGTTGTTGCTGCTGTTGAGACAGATTCAGTGCTTGAAGTTGTCGATTCTGAGGTAATGGTGGATGGAGAAATAGTTGTGGTGTCTGACATAGGTGTTGTTGAAGAAAACGTTGTAGTCGGAGATGTGAATGATATTGCTGACAATGGCGACGTTGTTGCTGCTGTTGAGACAGATTCAGTGCTTAAAGTTGTCGATTCTGAGGGAATGGTGGATGGAGAAATAGTTGTAGTGTCTGAAATGGGTGTTGTGGAAGAAAACGGTGATGTTGGTGATGTCAATGTTGTTGTTGACAATCGAGAATATGCACCTGATGTTGATATCGTTTCTATATTTGAAGTTCTTGCAGTCGTTGATGTGAAAGGTGTTGTTGACAATGGAGATGTTGCGGCTGTTGAAACTGTTTCAGTACTTGAAGTTGTTGCTTCTGAGGTAACGGTGGATGTTGAAATCGTTGCAGTGTCTGCCGTAGGTGTTGTCGAAGACAACGGTGATGTTGGTGATGTGGATGATGCTGTCGACAATGGAGACGTTGTTGCTGCTGTTGAGACAGATTCAGTGCTCGAAGTTGTCGATTCTGAGGTAATGGTGGATGGAGAAATAGTTGCAGTGTCTGCTGTAGGTGTTGTCGAAGAAAACGGTGATGTTGGTGATGTGGATGATCCTGTCGACAATGGAGATGTCGCTCCTGATGTTGCAACCGTTAGTATACTGGAAGTTGTTGCAGTCACTGATGTAAATGGTGTTGTTGACAACGGGGAAGTTGCTGCTGCTGTTGAGACAGTTTCAGTGCTCGAAGTTGTCGATTCTGTGGTAATGGTGGATGGGGAAACAGTTATAGTGTCTGACATAGGTGTTGTCGAAGAAAACAGTGATTTTGGTGATGTGAATGATGTTGTTGAAAATGGAGACGTTGTTGCTGCTGTTGAGACAGATTCGGTGCTTGAAGTTGTCGATTCTGAGGTAATGGTGGATGGAGAAATAATTGTGGTGTCTGACATAGGTGTTCTGGAAGACAACGTTGTAGTCGGAGATGTGAATGGTGTTGTTGACAATGGAGACGTTGTTGCTGCTGTTGAGACAGATTCAGTGCTTGAAGTTGTCGATTCTGAGGTAATTGTGGATGGGGAAACAGTTGCAGTGTCTGCTGTAGGTGTTGTAGAAGAAAACAGTGATGTTGGTGATGTGGATGATGCTGTCGACAATGGAGATGTCGCTCCTGATGTTGCAACCGTTAGTATACTGGAAGTTGTTGCAGTCGCTGATGTAAATGGTGTTGTTGACAATGGGGAAGTTGCTGCTGCTGTTGAGACAGTTACAGTGCTTGAAGTTGTCGATTCTGAGGTAATGGTGGATGGAGAAATAGTTGTGGTGTCTGACATAGGTGTTGTTGAAGAAAACGTTGTAGTCGGAGATGTGAATGATGTTGCTGACAATGGAGACGTTGTTGCTGCTGTTGAGACAGATTCAGTGCTTAAAGTTGTCGATTCTGAGGGAATGGTGGATGGAGAAATAGTTGTAGTGTCTGAAATAGGTGTTGTGGAAGAAAACGGTGATGTTGGTGATGTCAATGTTGTTGTTGACAATAGAGAATATGCACCTGATGTTGATATCGTTTCTATATTTGAAGTTATTGCAGTCGTTGATGTGAAAGGTATTGTTGACAATGGAGATGTTGCGGCTGTTGAAACTGTTTCAGTACTTGAAGTTATTGCTTCTGAGGTAACGGTGGATGTGGAAATCGTTGCAGTGTCTGCCGTAGGTGTTGTCGAAGACAACGGTAATGTTGGTGATGTGGATGATGCTGTCGACAATGTAGACGTTGTTGCTGCTGTTGAGACAGATTCAGTGCTCGAAGTTGTCGATTCTGAAGTAATGGTGGATGGAGAAATAGTTGCAGTGTCTGCTGTAGGTGTTGCAGAAGAAAACGGTGATGTTGGTGATGTGGATGATGCTGTCGACAATGGAGATGTAGCTCCTGATGTTGCAACCGTTAGTATACTGGAAGTTGTTGCAGTCGCTGATGTAAATGGTGTTGTTGACAATGGGGAAGTTGCTGCTGCTGTTGAGACAGTTTCAGTGCTTGAAGTTGTCGATTCTGAGGTAATGGTGGATGGTGAAATAGTTGTGGTGTCTGACATAGGTGTTGTCGAAGAAAACGGTGATGTTGGTGATGTGGACGATGCTGTCGTCAATGGAGACGTTGTAGCTGCTGTTGAGACAGATTTAGTGCTTAAAGATGTCGATTCTGAGGGAATGGTGGATGGAGAAATAGTTGTAGTGTCTGACATAGGTGTTGTTGAAGAAAACGTTGTAGTCGGAGATGTGAATGATGTTGCTGACAATGGCGACGTTGTTGCTGCTGTTGAGACAGATTCAGTGCTTAAAGTTGTCGATTCTGAGGGAATGGTGGATGGAGAAATAGTTGTAGTGTCCGAAATGGGTGTTGTGGAAGAAAACGGTGATGTTGGTGATGTCAATGTTGTTGTTGACAATCGAGAATATGCACCTGATGTTGATATCGTTTCTATATTTGAAGTTCTTGCAGTCGTTGATGTGAAAGGTGTTGTTGACAATGGAGATGTTGCGGCTGTTGAAACTGTTTCAGTACTTGAAGTTGTTGCTTCTGAGGTAACGGTGGATGTTGAAATCGTTGCAGTGTCTGCCGTAGGTGTTGTCGAAGACAACGGTGATGTTGGTGATGTGGATGATGCTGTCGACAATGGAGACGTTGTTGCTGCTGTTGAGACAGATTCAGTGCTCGAAGTTGTCGATTCTGAGGTAATGGTGGATGGAGAAATAGTTGCAGTGTCTGCTGTAGGTGTTGTCGAAGAAAACGGTGATGTTGGTGATGTGGGTGATGTTGAAAATGGAGACGTTGTTGCTGCTGTTGAGACAGATTCAGTGCTTGAAGTTGTCGATTCTGAGGCAATTGTGGATGCAGAAACAGTTGCAGTGTCTGCTATAGGAGTTATCGAAGAAAACGGTGATGTTGGTGATGTGGATGATGCTGTCGACAATGGAGATGTTGCTCCTGATGTTGCAACCGTTAGTATACTGGAAGTTGTTGCAGTCGCTGATGTAAATGGTGTTGTTGACAATGGGGAAGTTGCGGCTGCTGTTGAGACAGTTTCAGTGTTTGAAGTTGTCGATTCTGAGGTAATGATGGATGGTGAAATAGTTGTGGTATCTGACATAGGTGTTGTCGAAGAAAACGGTGATGTTGGTGATGTGGATGATGCTGTCGTCAATGGAGACGTTGTTGCTGCTGTTGAGACAGATTCAGTGCTTGAAGTTGTCGATTCTGAGGTAATGGTGGATGGAGAAATAGTTGTGGTGTCTGACATAGGTGTTGTCGAAGAAAACGGTGATGTTGGTGATGTGGATGATGCTGTCGTCAATGGAGACGTTGTAGCTGCTGTTGAGACAGATTTAGTGCTTAAAGATGTCGATTCTGAGGGAATGGTGGATGGAGAAATAGTTGTAGTGTCTGACATAGGTGTTGTCGAAGAAAACGGTGATGTTGGTGATGTGGATGATGCTGTCGTCAATGGAGACGTTGTAGCTGCTGTTGAGACAGATTTAGTGCTTAAAGATGTCGATTCTGAGGGAATGGTGGATGGAGAAATAGTTGTAGTGTCTGACATAGGTGTTGTTGAAGAAAACGTTGTAGTCGGAGATGTGAATGATGTTGCTGACAATGGCGACGTTGTTGCTGCTGTTGAGACAGATTCAGTGCTTAAAGTTGTCGATTCTGAGGGAATGGTGGATGGAGAAATAGTTGTAGTGTCCGAAATGGGTGTTGTGGAAGAAAACGGTGATGTTGGTGATGTCAATGTTGTTGTTGACAATCGAGAATATGCACCTGATGTTGATATCGTTTCTATATTTGAAGTTCTTGCAGTCGTTGATGTGAAAGGTGTTGTTGACAATGGAGATGTTGCGGCTGTTGAAACTGTTTCAGTACTTGAAGTTGTTGCTTCTGAGGTAACGGTGGATGTTGAAATCGTTGCAGTGTCTGCCGTAGGTGTTGTCGAAGACAACGGTGATGTTGGTGATGTGGATGATGCTGTCGACAATGGAGACGTTGTTGCTGCTGTTGAGACAGATTCAGTGCTCGAAGTTGTCGATTCTGAGGTAATGGTGGATGGAGAAATAGTTGCAGTGTCTGCTGTAGGTGTTGTCGAAGAAAACGGTGATGTTGGTGATGTGGGTGATGTTGAAAATGGAGACGTTGTTGCTGCTGTTGAGACAGATTCAGTGCTTGAAGTTGTCGATTCTGAGGCAATTGTGGATGCAGAAACAGTTGCAGTGTCTGCTATAGGAGTTATCGAAGAAAACGGTGATGTTGGTGATGTGGATGATGCTGTCGACAATGGAGATGTTGCTCCTGATGTTGCAACCGTTAGTATACTGGAAGTTGTTGCAGTCGCTGATGTAAATGGTGTTGTTGACAATGGGGAAGTTGCGGCTGCTGTTGAGACAGTTTCAGTGTTTGAAGTTGTCGATTCTGAGGTAATGATGGATGGTGAAATAGTTGTGGTATCTGACATAGGTGTTGTCGAAGAAAACGGTGATGTTGGTGATGTGGATGATGCTGTCGTCAATGGAGACGTTGTTGCTGCTGTTGAGACAGATTCAGTGCTTGAAGTTGTCGATTCTGAGGTAATGGTGGATGGAGAAATAGTTGTGGTGTCTGACATAGGTGTTGTTGAAGAAAACGTTGTAGTCGGAGATGTGAATGATGTTGCTGACAATGGCGACGTTGTTGCTGCTGTTGAGACAGATTCAGTGCTTAAAGTTGTCGATTCTGAGGGAATGGTGGATGGAGAAATAGTTGTAGTGTCCGAAATGGGTGTTGTGGAAGAAAACGGTGATGTTGGTGATGTCAATGTTGTTGTTGACAATCGAGAATATGCACCTGATGTTGATATCGTTTCTATATTTGAAGTTCTTGCAGTCGTTGATGTGAAAGGTGTTGTTGACAATGGAGATGTTGCGGCTGTTGAAACTGTTTCAGTACTTGAAGTTGTTGCTTCTGAGGTAACGGTGGATGTTGAAATCGTTGCAGTGTCTGCCGTAGGTGTTGTCGAAGACAACGGTGATGTTGGTGATGTGGATGATGCTGTCGACAATGGAGACGTTGTTGCTGCTGTTGAGACAGATTCAGTGCTCGAAGTTGTCGATTCTGAGGTAATGGTGGATGGAGAAATAGTTGCAGTGTCTGCTGTAGGTGTTGTCGAAGAAAACGGTGATGTTGGTGATGTGGGTGATGTTGAAAATGGAGACGTTGTTGCTGCTGTTGAGACAGATTCAGTGCTTGAAGTTGTCGATTCTGAGGCAATTGTGGATGCAGAAACAGTTGCAGTGTCTGCTATAGGAGTTATCGAAGAAAACGGTGATGTTGGTGATGTGGATGATGCTGTCGACAATGGAGATGTTGCTCCTGATGTTGCAACCGTTAGTATACTGGAAGTTGTTGCAGTCGCTGATGTAAATGGTGTTGTTGACAATGGGGAAGTTGCGGCTGCTGTTGAGACAGTTTCAGTGTTTGAAGTTGTCGATTCTGAGGTAATGATGGATGGTGAAATAGTTGTGGTATCTGACATAGGTGTTGTCGAAGAAAACGGTGATGTTGGTGATGTGGATGATGCTGTCGTCAATGGAGACGTTGTTGCTGCTGTTGAGACAGATTCAGTGCTTGAAGTTGTCGATTCTGAGGTAATGGTGGATGGAGAAATAGTTGTGGTGTCTGACATAGGTGTTGTCGAAGAAAACGGTGATGTTGGTGATGTGGATGATGCTGTCGTCAATGGAGACGTTGTAGCTGCTGTTGAGACAGATTTAGTGCTTAAAGATGTCGATTCTGAGGGAATGGTGGATGGAGAAATAGTTGTAGTGTCTGACATAGGTGTTGTCGAAGAAAACGGTGATGTTGGTGATGTGGATGATGCTGTCGTCAATGGAGACGTTGTAGCTGCTGTTGAGACAGATTTAGTGCTTAAAGATGTCGATTCTGAGGGAATGGTGGATGGAGAAATAGTTGTAGTGTCTGACATAGGTGTTGTTGAAGAAAACGTTGTAGTCGGAGATGTGAATGATGTTGCTGACAATGGCGACGTTGTTGCTGCTGTTGAGACAGATTCAGTGCTTAAAGTTGTCGATTCTGAGGGAATGGTGGATGGAGAAATAGTTGTAGTGTCCGAAATGGGTGTTGTGGAAGAAAACGGTGATGTTGGTGATGTCAATGTTGTTGTTGACAATCGAGAATATGCACCTGATGTTGATATCGTTTCTATATTTGAAGTTCTTGCAGTCGTTGATGTGAAAGGTGTTGTTGACAATGGAGATGTTGCGGCTGTTGAAACTGTTTCAGTACTTGAAGTTGTTGCTTCTGAGGTAACGGTGGATGTTGAAATCGTTGCAGTGTCTGCCGTAGGTGTTGTCGAAGACAACGGTGATGTTGGTGATGTGGATGATGCTGTCGACAATGGAGACGTTGTTGCTGCTGTTGAGACAGATTCAGTGCTCGAAGTTGTCGATTCTGAGGTAATGGTGGATGGAGAAATAGTTGCAGTGTCTGCTGTAGGTGTTGTCGAAGAAAACGGTGATGTTGGTGATGTGGGTGATGTTGAAAATGGAGACGTTGTTGCTGCTGTTGAGACAGATTCAGTGCTTGAAGTTGTCGATTCTGAGGCAATTGTGGATGCAGAAACAGTTGCAGTGTCTGCTATAGGAGTTATCGAAGAAAACGGTGATGTTGGTGATGTGGATGATGCTGTCGACAATGGAGATGTTGCTCCTGATGTTGCAACCGTTAGTATACTGGAAGTTGTTGCAGTCGCTGATGTAAATGGTGTTGTTGACAATGGGGAAGTTGCGGCTGCTGTTGAGACAGTTTCAGTGTTTGAAGTTGTCGATTCTGAGGTAATGATGGATGGTGAAATAGTTGTGGTATCTGACATAGGTGTTGTCGAAGAAAACGGTGATGTTGGTGATGTGGATGATGCTGTCGTCAATGGAGACGTTGTTGCTGCTGTTGAGACAGATTCAGTGCTTGAAGTTGTCGATTCTGAGGTAATGGTGGATGGAGAAATAGTTGTGGTGTCTGACATAGGTGTTGTTGAAGAAAACGTTGTAGTCGGAGATGTGAATGATGTTGCTGACAATGGCGACGTTGTTGCTGCTGTTGAGACAGATTCAGTGCTTAAAGTTGTCGATTCTGAGGGAATGGTGGATGGAGAAATAGTTGTAGTGTCCGAAATGGGTGTTGTGGAAGAAAACGGTGATGTTGGTGATGTCAATGTTGTTGTTGACAATCGAGAATATGCACCTGATGTTGATATCGTTTCTATATTTGAAGTTCTTGCAGTCGTTGATGTGAAAGGTGTTGTTGACAATGGAGATGTTGCGGCTGTTGAAACTGTTTCAGTACTTGAAGTTGTTGCTTCTGAGGTAACGGTGGATGTTGAAATCGTTGCAGTGTCTGCCGTAGGTGTTGTCGAAGACAACGGTGATGTTGGTGATGTGGATGATGCTGTCGACAATGGAGACGTTGTTGCTGCTGTTGAGACAGATTCAATGCTCGAAGTTGTCGATTCTGAGGTAATGGTGGATGGAGAAATAGTTGCAGTGTCTGCTGTAGGTGTTGTCGAAGAAAACGGTGATGTTGGTGATGTGGGTGATGTTGAAAATGGAGACGTTGTTGCTGCTGTTGAGACAGATTCAGTGCTTGAAGTTGTCGATTCTGAGGCAATTGTGGATGCAGAAACAGTTGCAGTGTCTGCTATAGGAGTTATCGAAGAAAACGGTGATGTTGGTGATGTGGATGATGCTGTCGACAATGGAGATGTTGCTCCTGATGTTGCAACCGTTAGTATACTGGAAGTTGTTGCAGTCGCTGATGTAAATGGTGTTGTTGACAATGGGGAAGTTGCTGCTGCTGTTGAGACAGTTTCAGTGTTTGAAGTTGTCGATTCTGAGGTAATGATGGATGGTGAAATAGTTGTGGTATCTGACATAGGTGTTGTCGAAGAAAACGGTGATGTTGGTGATGTGGATGATGCTGTCGACAATGGAGACGTTGTTGCTGCTGTTGATACATATTCAGTGCTCGAAGTTGTCGATTCTGAGGTAATGTTGGATGGAGAAAGAGTTGCAGTGTCTGCTGTAGGTGTTGTCGAAGAAAACGGTGATGTTGGTGATGTGGATGATGCTGTCGACAATGGAGATGTCGCTCCTGATGTTGCGACCGTTAGTATACTGGAAGTTGTTGCAGTCGCTGATGTAAATGGTGTTGTTGACAATGGGGAAGTTGCTGCTGCTGTTGAGACAGTTTCAGTGCTTGAAGTTGTCGATTCTGAGGTAATGGTGGATGGAGAAATAGTTGCAGTGTCTGCTGTAGGTGTTGTCGAAGAAAACGGTGATGTTGGTGATGTGGATGATGTTGTTGAAAATGGAGACGTTGTTGCTGCTGTTGAGACAGATTCAGTGCTCGAAGTTGTCGATTCTGAGGTAATGGTGGATGGATAAATAGTTGTGGTGTCTGACATAGGTATTGTGGAAGAAAACGGTGATGTTGGTGATGTCAATGATGTTGTTGACAATGGAGAATATGCACCTGATGTTGATATCGTTTCTATATTTGAAGTTATTGCAGTCGTTGATGTGAAAGGTGTTGTTGACAATGGAGATGTTGCGGCTGTTGAAACTGTTTCAGTACTTGAAGTTGTTGCTTCTGAGGTAACGGTGGATGTGGAAATCGTTGCAGTGTCTGCCGTAGGTGTTGTCGAAGACAACGGTGATGTTGGTGATGTGGATGATGCTGTCGACAATGGAGATGTCGCTCCTGATGTTGCAACCGTTAGTATACTGGAAGTTGTTGCAGTCGCTGATGTAAATGGTGTTGTTGACAATTTGGAAGTTGCTGCTGCTGTTGAGACAGTTTCAGTGCTCGAAGTTGTCGATTCTGTGGTAATGGTGGATGGAGAAACAGTTGTAGTGTCTGACATAGGTGTTGTCGAAGAAAACAGTGATGTTGGTGATGTGAATGATGTTGTTGAAAATGGAGACGTTGTTGCTGCTGTTGAGACAGATTCGGTGCTTGAAGCTGTCGATTCTGAGGTAATGGTGGATGGAGATATAGTTGTGGTGTCTGACATAGGTGTTGTTGAAGAAAACGTTGTAGTCGGAGATGTGAATGATGTTGCTGACAATGGAGACATTGGTGCTGCTGTTGAGACAGATTCAGTGCTTGAAGTTGTCGATTTTGAGGGAATGGTGGATGGAGAAATAGTTGTAGTGTCTGAAATAGGTGTTGTGGAAGAAAACTGAGATGTTGGTGATGTCAGTGATGTTGTTGACAATGGAGAATATGCACCTGATGTTGATATCGTTTCTATATTTGAAGTTCTTGCAGTCGTTGATGTGAAAGGTGTTGTTGACAATGGAGATGTTGCGGCTGTTGAAACTGTTTCAGTACATGAAGTTGTTGCTTCTGAGGTAACGGTGGATGTGGAAATCGTTGCAGTGTCTGCCGTAGGTGTTGTCGAAGAAAACGGTGATGTTGATGATGTGTATGATGCTGTCGACAATGGAGATGTCGCTCCTGATGTTGCAACCGTTAGTATACTGGAAGTTGTTGCAGTCGCTGATGTAAATGGTGTTGTTGACAATGGGGAAGTTGCTGCTGCTGTTGAGACAGATTCAGTGCTTGAAGTTGTCGAGTCTGAGGTAATGGTGGATGGAGAAATAGTTGTGGTGTCTGACATAGGTGTTGTGGAAGACAACGTTGTAGTCGGAGATGTGAATGGTGTTGTTGACAATGGAGACGCTGTTGCTGCTGTTGAGACAGATTCAGTGCTCGAAGTTGTCGATTCTGAGGTAATGGTGGATGGAGAAATAGTTGTGGTATCTGACATAGGTGTTGTCGAAGAAAACGGTGATGTTGGTGATGTGGATGATGCTGTCGACAATGGAGACGTTGTTGCTGCTGTTGAGACAGATTCAGTGCTCGAAGTTGTCGATTCTGAGGTAATGGTGGATGGAGAAATAGTTGCAGTGTCTGCTGTAGGTGTTGTCGAAGAAAACGGTGATGTTGGTGATGTGGATGATCCTGTCGACAATGGAGATGTCGCTCCTGATGTTGCAACCGTTAGTATACTGGAAGTTGTTGCAGTCGCTGATGTAAATGGTGTTGTTGACAATGGGGAAGTTGCTGCTGCTGTTGAGACAGTTTCAGTGCTTGAAGTTGTCGATTCTGAGGTAATGGTGGATGGAGAAATAGTTGTGGTGTCTGACATAGGTGTTGTTGAAGAAAACGTTGTAGTCGGAGATGTGAATGATGTTGCTGACAATGGAGACGTTGTTGCTGCTGTTGAGACAGATTCAGTGCTTAAAGTTGTCGATTCTGAGGGAATGGTGGATGGAGAAATAGTTGTAGTGTCTGAAATAGGTGTTGTGGAAGAAAACGGTGATGTTGGTGATGTCAATGTTGTTGTTGACAATAGAGAATATGCACCTGATGTTGATATCGTTTCTATATTTGAAGTTATTGCAGTCGTTGATGTGAAAGGTGTTGTTGACAATGGAGATGTTGCGGCTGTTGAAACTGTTTCAGTACTTGAAGTTATTGCTTCTGAGGTAACGGTGGATGTGGAAATCGTTGCAGTGTCTGCCGTAGGTGTTGTCGAAGACAACGGTGATGTTGGTGATGTGGATGATGCTGTCGACAATGTAGACGTTGTTGCTGCTGTTGAGACAGATTCAGTGATCGAAGTTGTCGATTCTGAAGTAATGGTGGATGGAGAAATAGTTGCAGTGTCTGCTGTAGGTGTTGTCGAAGAAAACGGTGATGTTGGTGATGTGGATGATGCTGTCGACAATGGAGATGTCGCTCCTGATGTTGCAACCGTTAGTATACTGGAAGTTGTTGCAGTCGCTGATGTAAATGGTGTTGTTGACAATGGGGAAGTTGCTGCTGCTGTTGAGACAGTTTCAGTGCTTGAAGTTGTCGATTCTGAGGTAATGGTGGATGGTGAAATAGTTGTGGTGTCTGACATACTTGTTGCCGAAGAAAACGGTGATGTTGGTGATGTGGATGATGCTGTCGTCAATGGAGACGTTGTTGCTGCTGTTGAGACAGATTCAGTGCTTGAAGTTGTCGATTCTGAGGTAATGGTGGATGGAGAAATAGTTGTGGTGTCTGACATAGGTGTTGTTGAAGAAAACGTTGTAGTCGGAGATGTGAATGATGTTGCTGACAATGGCGACGTTGTTGCTGCTGTTGAGACAGATTCAGTGCTTAAAGTTGTCGATTCTGAGGGAATGGTGGATGGAGAAATAGTTGTAGTGTCTGAAATAGGTGTTGTGGAAGAAAACGGTGATGTTGGTGATGTCAATGTTGTTGTTGACAATAGAGAATATGCACCTGATGTTGATATCGTTTCAATATTTGAAGTTCTTGCAGTCGTTGATGTGAAAGGTGTTGTTGACAATGGAGATGTTGCGGCTGTTGAAACTGTTTCAGTACTTGAAGTTGTTGCTTCTGAGGTAACGGTGGATGTGGAAATCGTTGCAGTGTCTGCCGTAGGTGTTGTCGAAGAAAACGGTGATGTTGATGATGTGGATGATGCTGTCGACAATGGAGATGTTGCTCCTGATGTTGCGACCGTTAGTATACTGGAAGTTGTTGCAGTCGCTGATGTAAATGGTGTTGTTGACAATGGGGAAGTTGCTGCTGCTGTTGAGACAGTTTCAGTGCTTGAAGTTGTCGATTCTGAGGTAATGGTGGATGGAGAAATAGTTGTGGTGTCTGACATAGGTGTTGTGGAAGACAACGTTGTAGTCGGAGATGTGAATTGTGTTGTTGACAATGGAGACGTTGTTGCTGCTGTTGAGACAGATTCAGTGCTCGAAGTTGTCGATTCTGAGGTAATGGTGGATGGAGAAATAGTTGTGGTATCTGACATAGATGTTCTGGAAGACAAAGTTGTAGTCGGAGATGTGAATGGTGTTGTTGACAATGGAGACGTTGCTGCTGTTGAGACAGATTCAGTGCTTGAAGTTGTCGATTCTGAGGTAATTGTGGATGGGGAAACAGTTGCAGTGTCTGCTGTAGGTGTTGTAGAAGAAAACAGTGATGTTGGTGATGTGGATGATGCTGTCGACAATGGAGATGTCGCTCCTGATGTTGCAACCGTTAGTATACTGGAAGTTGTTGCAGTCGCTGATGTAAATGGTGTTGTTGACAATGGGGAAGTTGCTGCTGCTGTTGAGACAGTTTCAGTGCTTGAAGTTGTCGATTCTGAGGTAATGGTGGATGGAGAAATAGTTGTGGTGTCTGACATAGGTGTTGTTGAAGAAAACGTTGTAGTCGGAGATGTGAATGATGTTGCTGACAATGGAGACGTTGTTGCTGCTGTTGAGACAGATTCAGTGCTTAAAGTTGTCGATTCTGAGGGAATGGTGGATGGAGAAATAGTTGTAGTGTCTGAAATGGGTGTTGTGGAAGAAAACGGTGATGTTGGTGATGTCAATGTTGTTGTTGACAATAGAGAATATGCACCTGATGTTGATATCGTTTCTATATTTGAAGTTCTTGCAGTCGTTGATGTGAAAGGTGTTGTTGACAATGGAGATGTTGCGGCTGTTGAAACTGTTTCAGTACTTGAAGTTGTTGCTTCTGAGGTAACGGTGGATGTGGAAATCGTTGCAGTGTCTGCCGTAGGTGTTGTCGAAGGAAAACGGTGATGTTGGTGATGTGGATGATGTTGTCGACAATTGAGACGTTGTTGCTGCTGTTGAGACAGATTCAGTGCTCGAAGTTGTCGATTCTGAGGTAATGGTGGATAGAGAAATAGTTGCAGTGTCTGCTGTAGGTGTTGTCGAAGAAAACGGTGATGTTGGTGATGTGGATGATGCTGTCGACAATGGAGGTGTCGCTCCTGATGTTGCAACCGTTAGTATACTGGAAGTTGTTGCAGTCGCTGATGTAAATGGTGTTGTTGACAATGGGGAAGTTGCTGCTGCTGTTGAGACAGTTTCAGTGCTTGAAGTTGTCGATTCTGAGGTAATGGTGGATGGTGAAATAGTTGTGGTATCTGACATAGGTGATGTCGAAGAAAACGGTGATGTTGGTGATGTGGATGATGCTGTCGACAATGGAGACGTTGTTGCTGCTGTTGAGACAGATTCAGTGCTCGAAGTTGTCGATTCTGAGGTAATGGTGGATGGAGAAATAGTTGCAGTGTCTGCTGTAGGTGTTGTCGAAGAAAACGGTGATGTTGGTGATGTGGATGATCCTGTCGACAATGGAGATGTCGCTCCTGATGTTGCAACCGTTAGTATACTGGAAGTTGTTGCAGTCGCTGATGTAAATGGTGTTGTTGACAATGGGGAAGTTGCTGCTGCTGTTGAGACAGTTTCAGTGCTTGAAGTTGTCGATTCTGAAGTAATGGTGGATGGAGAAATAGTTGTGGTGTCTGACATAGGTGTTGTTGAAGAAAACGTTGTAGTCGGAGATGTGAATGATGTTGCTGACAATGGAGACGTTGTTGCTGCTGTTGAGACAGATTCAGTGCTTAAAGTTGTCGATTCTGAGGGAATGGTGGATGGAGAAATAGTTGTAGTGTCTGAAATAGGTGTTGTGGAAGAAAACGGTGATGTTGGTGATGTCAATGTTGTTGTTGACAATAGAGAATATGCACCTGATGTTGATATCGTTTCTATATTTGAAGTTATTGCAGTCGTTGATGTGAAAGGTGTTGTTGACAATGGAGATGTTGCGGCTGTTGAAACTGTTTCAGTACTTGAAGTTATTGCTTCTGAGGTAACGGTGGATGTGGAAATCGTTGCAGTGTCTGCCGTAGGTGTTGTCGAAGACAACGGTGATGTTGGTGATGTGGATGATGCTGTCGACAATGTAGACGTTGTTGCTGCTGTTGAGACAGATTCAGTGATCGAAGTTGTCGATTCTGAAGTAATGGTGGATGGAGAAATAGTTGCAGTGTCTGCTGTAGGTGTTGTCGAAGAAAACGGTGATGTTGGTGATGTGGATGATGCTGTCGACAATGGAGATGTCGCTCCTGATGTTGCAACCGTTAGTATACTGGAAGTTGTTGCAGTCGCTGATGTAAATGGTGTTGTTGACAATGGGGAAGTTGCTGCTGCTGTTGAGACAGTTTCAGTGCTTGAAGTTGTCGATTCTGAGGTAATGGTGGATGGTGAAATAGTTGTGGTGTCTGACATACTTGTTGCCGAAGAAAACGGTGATGTTGGTGATGTGGATGATGCTGTCGTCAATGGAGACGTTGTTGCTGCTGTTGAGACAGATTCAGTGCTTGAAGTTGTCGATTCTGAGGTAATGGTGGATGGAGAAATAGTTGTGGTGTCTGACATAGGTGTTGTTGAAGAAAACGTTGTAGTCGGAGATGTGAATGATGTTGCTGACAATGGCGACGTTGTTGCTGCTGTTGAGACAGATTCAGTGCTTAAAGTTGTCGATTCTGAGGGAATGGTGGATGGAGAAATAGTTGTAGTGTCTGAAATAGGTGTTGTGGAAGAAAACGGTGATGTTGGTGATGTCAATGTTGTTGTTGACAATAGAGAATATGCACCTGATGTTGATATCGTTTCAATATTTGAAGTTCTTGCAGTCGTTGATGTGAAAGGTGTTGTTGACAATGGAGATGTTGCGGCTGTTGAAACTGTTTCAGTACTTGAAGTTGTTGCTTCTGAGGTAACGGTGGATGTGGAAATCGTTGCAGTGTCTGCCGTAGGTGTTGTCGAAGAAAACGGTGATGTTGATGATGTGGATGATGCTGTCGACAATGGAGATGTTGCTCCTGATGTTGCGACCGTTAGTATACTGGAAGTTGTTGCAGTCGCTGATGTAAATGGTGTTGTTGACAATGGGGAAGTTGCTGCTGCTGTTGAGACAGTTTCAGTGCTTGAAGTTGTCGATTCTGAGGTAATGGTGGATGGAGAAATAGTTGTGGTGTCTGACATAGGTGTTGTGGAAGACAACGTTGTAGTCGGAGATGTGAATTGTGTTGTTGACAATGGAGACGTTGTTGCTGCTGTTGAGACAGATTCAGTGCTCGAAGTTGTCGATTCTGAGGTAATGGTGGATGGAGAAATAGTTGTGGTATCTGACATAGATGTTCTGGAAGACAAAGTTGTAGTCGGAGATGTGAATGGTGTTGTTGACAATGGAGACGTTGCTGCTGTTGAGACAGATTCAGTGCTTGAAGTTGTCGATTCTGAGGTAATTGTGGATGGGGAAACAGTTGCAGTGTCTGCTGTAGGTGTTGTAGAAGAAAACAGTGATGTTGGTGATGTGGATGATGCTGTCGACAATGGAGATGTCGCTCCTGATGTTGCAACCGTTAGTATACTGGAAGTTGTTGCAGTCGCTGATGTAAATGGTGTTGTTGACAATGGGGAAGTTGCTGCTGCTGTTGAGACAGTTTCAGTGCTTGAAGTTGTCGATTCTGAGGTAATGGTGGATGGAGAAATAGTTGTGGTGTCTGACATAGGTGTTGTTGAAGAAAACGTTGTAGTCGGAGATGTGAATGATGTTGCTGACAATGGAGACGTTGTTGCTGCTGTTGAGACAGATTCAGTGCTTAAAGTTGTCGATTCTGAGGGAATGGTGGATGGAGAAATAGTTGTAGTGTCTGAAATGGGTGTTGTGGAAGAAAACGGTGATGTTGGTGATGTCAATGTTGTTGTTGACAATAGAGAATATGCACCTGATGTTGATATCGTTTCTATATTTGAAGTTCTTGCAGTCGTTGATGTGAAAGGTGTTGTTGACAATGGAGATGTTGCGGCTGTTGAAACTGTTTCAGTACTTGAAGTTGTTGCTTCTGAGGTAACGGTGGATGTGGAAATCGTTGCAGTGTCTGCCGTAGGTGTTGTCGAAGAAAACGGTGATGTTGGTGATGTGGATGATGTTGTCGACAATTGAGACGTTGTTGCTGCTGTTGAGACAGATTCAGTGCTCGAAGTTGTCGATTCTGAGGTAATGGTGGATAGAGAAATAGTTGCAGTGTCTGCTGTAGGTGTTGTCGAAGAAAACGGTGATGTTGGTGATGTGGATGATGCTGTCGACAATGGAGGTGTCGCTCCTGATGTTGCAACCGTTAGTATACTGGAAGTTGTTGCAGTCGCTGATGTAAATGGTGTTGTTGACAATGGGGAAGTTGCTGCTGCTGTTGAGACAGTTTCAGTGCTTGAAGTTGTCGATTCTGAGGTAATGGTGGATGGTGAAATAGTTGTGGTATCTGACATAGGTGATGTCGAAGAAAACGGTGATGTTGGTGATGTGGATGATGTTGTCGACAATTGAGACGTTGTTGCTGCTGTTGAGACAGATTCAGTGCTCGAAGTTGTCGATTCTGAGGTAATGGTGGATAGAGAAATAGTTGCAGTGTCTGCTGTAGGTGTTGTCGAAGAAAACGGTGATGTTGGTGATGTGGATGATGTTGTTGAAAATGGAGACGTTGTTGCTGCTGTTGAGACAGATTCAGTGCTTGAAGTTGTCGATTCTAAGGCAATTGTGGATGCGGAAACAGTTGCAGTGTCTGCTGTAGGTGTTGTCGAAAAAAACGGTGATGTTGGTGATGTGGATGATGCTATCGACAATGGAGATGTCGCTCCTGATGTTGCAACCGTTAGTATACTGGAAGTTGTTGCAGTCGCTGATATAAATGGTGTTGTGGACAATGGGGAAGTTGCTGCTGCTGTTGAGACAGTTTCAGTGCTTGAAGTTGTCGATTCTGAGGTAATGGTGGATGGAGAAATAATTGTGGTGTCTGACATAGGTGTTGTGGAAGACAACGTTGTAGTCGGAGATGTGAATGGTGTTGTTGACAATGGAGACGTTGCTGCTGTTGAGACAGATTCAGTGCTTGAAGTTGTCGATTCTGAGGTAATTGTGGATGGGGAAACAGTTGCAATGTCTGCTGTAGGTGTTGTCGAAGAAAACGGTGATGTTGGTGATGTGGATGATGCTGTCGACAATGGAGATGTCGCTCCTGATGTTGCAACCGTTAGTATACTGGAAGTTGTTGCAGTCGCTGATGTAAATGGTGTTGTTGACAATGGGGAAGTTGCTGCTGCTGTTGAGACAGTTTCAGTGCTTGAAGTTGTCGATTCTGAGGTAATGGTGGATGGTGAAATAGTTGTGGTGTCTGACATAGGTGTTGTCGAAGAAAACGGTGATGTTGGTGATGTGGATGATGCTGTCGTCAATGGAGACGTTGTTGCTGCTGTTGAGACAGATTCAGTGCTTGAAGTTGTCGATTCTGAGGTAATGGTGGATGGAGAAATAGTTGTGGTGTCTGACATAGGTGTTGTTGAAGAAAACGTTGTAGTCGGAGATGTGAATGATGTTGCTGACAATGGCGACGTTGTTGCTGCTGTTGAGACAGATTCAGTGCTTAAAGTTGTCGATTCTGAGGGAATGGTGGATGGAGAAATAGTTGTAGTGTCTGAAATGGGTGTTGTGGAAGAAAACGGTGATGTTGGTGATGTCAATGTTGTTGTTGACAATAGAGAATATGCACCTGATGTTGATATCGTTTCTATATTTGAAGTTCTTGCAGTCGTTGATGTGAAAGGTGTTGTTGACAATGGAGATGTTGCGGCTGTTGAAACTGTTTCAGTACTTGAAGTTGTTGCTTCTGAGGTAACGGTGGATGTGGAAATCGTTGCAGTGTCTGCCGTAGGTGTTGTCGAAGAAAACGGTGATGTTGGTGATGTGGATGATGTTGTCGACAATTGAGACGTTGTTGCTGCTGTTGAGACAGATTCAGTGCTCGAAGTTGTCGATTCTGAGGTAATGGTGGATAGAGAAATAGTTGCAGTGTCTGCTGTAGGTGTTGTCGAAGAAAACGGTGATGTTGGTGATGTGGATGATGCTGTCGACAATGGAGGTGTCGCTCCTGATGTTGCAACCGTTAGTATACTGGAAGTTGTTGCAGTCGCTGATGTAAATGGTGTTGTTGACAATGGGGAAGTTGCTGCTGCTGTTGAGACAGTTTCAGTGCTTGAAGTTGTCGATTCTGAGGTAATGGTGGATGGTGAAATAGTTGTGGTATCTGACATAGGTGATGTCGAAGAAAACGGTGATGTTGGTGATGTGGATGATGTTGTCGACAATTGAGACGTTGTTGCTGCTGTTGAGACAGATTCAGTGCTCGAAGTTGTCGATTCTGAGGTAATGGTGGATAGAGACATAGTTGCAGTGTCTGCTGTAGGTGTTGTCGAAGAAAACGGTGATGTTGGTGATGTGGATGATGTTGTTGAAAATGGAGACGTTGTTGCTGCTGTTGAGACAGATTCAGTGCTTGAAGTTGTCGATTCTAAGGCAATTGTGGATGCGGAAACAGTTGCAGTGTCTGCTGTAGGTGTTGTCGAAAAAAACGGTGATGTTGGTGATGTGGATGATGCTATCGACAATGGAGATGTCGCTCCTGATGTTGCAACCGTTAGTATACTGGAAGTTGTTGCAGTCGCTGATATAAATGGTGTTGTGGACAATGGGGAAGTTGCTGCTGCTGTTGAGACAGTTTCAGTGCTTGAAGTTGTCGATTCTGAGGTAATGGTGGATGGAGAAATAATTGTGGTGTCTGACATAGGTGTTGTGGAAGACAACGTTGTAGTCGGAGATGTGAATGGTGTTGTTGACAATGGAGACGTTGCTGCTGTTGAGACAGATTCAGTGCTTGAAGTTGTCGATTCTGAGGTAATTGTGGATGGGGAAACAGTTGCAATGTCTGCTGTAGGTGTTGTAGAAGAAAACGGTGATGTTGGTGATGTGGATGATGCTGTCGACAATGGAGATGTCTCTCCTGATGTTGCAACCGTTAGTATACTGGAAGTTGTTGCAGTCGCTGATGTAAATGGTGTTGTTGACAATGGAGAAGTTGCTGCTGCTGTTGAGACAGTTTCAGTGCTTGAAGTTGTCGATTCTGAGGTAATGGTGGATGGAGAAATAGTTGTGATGTCTGACATAGGTGTTGTTGAAGAAAACGTTGAAGTCGGAGATGTGAATGGTGTTGCTGACAATGGAGACGTTGTTGCTGCTGTTGAGACAGATTCAGTGCTTGAAGTTGTCGATTCTGAGGGAATGGTGGATGAAGAAATAGTTGTAGTGTCTGAAATAGGCGTGGTGGAAGAAAACTGTGATGTTGGTGATGTCAATGATGTTGTTGACAATGGAGATGTCTCTCCTGATGTTGCAACCGTTAGTATACTGGAAGTTGTTGCAGTCGCTGATGTAAATGGTGTTGTTGACAATGGAGAAGTTGCTGTTGCTGTTGAGACAGTTTCAGTGCTTGAAGTTGTCGATTCTGAGGTAATGGTGGATGGAGAAATAGTTGTGATGTCTGACATAGGTGTTGTTGAAGAAAACGTTGAAGTCGGAGATGTGAATGGTGTTGCTGACAATGGAGACGTTGTTGCTGCTGTTGAGACAGATTCAGTGCTTGAAGTTGTCGATTCTGAGGGAATGGTGGATGAAGAAATAGTTGTAGTGTCTGAAATAGGCGTGGTGGAAGAAAACTGTGATGTTGGTGATGTCAATGATGTTGTTGACAATGTAGAATATGCACCTGATGTTGATATCGTTTCTATATTTGAAGTTCTTGCAGTCGTTGATGTGAAAGGTGTTGTTGACAATGGAGATGTTGCGGCTGTTGAAACTGTTTCAGTACTTGAAGTTGTTGCTTCTGAGGTAACGGTGGATGTGGAAATTGTTGCAGTGTCTGCCGTAGGTGTTGTCGAAGAAAATGGTGATATTGATGATGTGGATGATGCTGTCGACAATGGAGATGTCGCTCCTGATGTTGCAACCGTTAGTATACTGGAAGTTGTTGCAGTCGCTGATGTAAATGGTGTTGTTGACAATGGGGAAGTTGCTGCTGCTGTTGAGACAGTTTCAGTGCTTGAAGTTGTCGATTCTGAGGTAATGATGGATGGTGAAATAGTTGTGGTATCTGACATAGGTGATGTCGAAGAAAACGGTGATGTTGGTGATGTGGATGATGTTGTCGACAATTGAGACGTTGTTGCTGCTGTTGAGACAGATTCAGTGCTCGAAGTTGTCGATTCTGAGGTAATGGTGGATAGAGAAATAGTTGCAGTGTCTGCTGTAGGTGTTGTCGAAGAAAACGGTGATGTTGGTGATGTGGATGATGTTGTTGAAAATGGAGACGTTGTTGCTGCTGTTGAGACAGATTCAGTGCTTGAAGTTGTCGATTCTAAGGCAATTGTGGATGCGGAAACAGTTGCAGTGTCTGCTGTAGGTGTTGTCGAAAAAAACGGTGATGTTGGTGATGTGGATGATGCTATCGACAATGGAGATGTCGCTCCTGATGTTGCAACCGTTAGTATACTGGAAGTTGTTGCAGTCGCTGATGTAAATGGTGTTGTGGACAATGGGGAAGTTGCTGCTGCTGTTGAGACAATTTCAGTGCTTGAAGTTGTCGATTCTGAGGTAATGGTGGATGGTGAAATAATTGTGGTGTCTGACATAGGTGTTGTGGAAGACAACGTTGTAGTCGGAGATGTGAATGGTGTTGTTGACAATGGAGACGTTGCTGCTGTTGAGACAGATTCAGTGCTTGAAGTTGTCGATTCTGAGCTAATTGTGGATGGGGAAACAGTTGCAATGTCTGCTGTAGGTGTTGTAGAAGAAAACGGTGATGTTGGTGATGTGGATGATGCTGTCGACAATGGAGATGTCTCTCCTGATGTTGCAACCGTTAGTATACTGGAAGTTGTTGCAGTCGCTGATGTAAATGGTGTTGTTGACAATGGGGAAGTTGCTGCTGCTGTTGAGACAGTTTCAGTGCTTGAAGTTGTCGATTCTGAGGTAATGGTGGATGGAGAAATAGTTGTGATGTCTGACATAGGTGTTGTTGAAGAAAACGTTGAAGTTGGAGATGTGAATGGTGTTGCTGACAATGGAGACGTTGTTGCTGCTGTTGAGACAGATTCAGTGCTTGAAGTTGTCGATTCTGAGGTAATGATGGATGGTGAAATAGTTGTGGTATCTGACATAGGTGATGTCGAAGAAAACGGTGATGTTGGTGATGTGGATGATGTTGTCGACAATTGAGACGTTGTTGCTGCTGTTGAAACAGATTCAGTGCTCGAAGTTGTCGATTCTGAGGTAATGGTGGATAGAGAAATAGTTGCAGTGTCTGAAATAGGCGTGGTGGAAGAAAACTGTGATGTTGGTGATGTCAATGATGTTGTTGACAATGTAGAATATGCACCTGATGTTGATATCCTTTCTATATTTGAAGTTCTTGCAGTCGTTGATGTGAAAGGTGTTGTTGACAATGGAGATGTTGCGGCTGTTGAAACTGTTTCAGTACTTGAAGTTGTTGCTTCTGAGGTAACGGTGGATGTGGAAATCGTTGCAGTGTCTGCCGTAGGTGTTGTCGAAGAAAATGGTGATATTGATGATGTGGATGATGCTGTCGACAATGGAGACGTTGTTGCTGCTGTTGATACAGATTCAGTGCTCGAAGTTGTCGATTCTGAGGTAATGGTGGATGGAGAAATAGTTGTGATGTCTGACATAGGTGTTGTTGAAGAAAACGTTGAAGTCGGAGATGTGAATGGTGTTGCTGACAATGGAGACGTTGTTGCTGCTGTTGAGACAGATTCAGTGCTTGAAGTTGTCGATTCTGAGGGAATGGTGGATGAAGAAATAGTTGTAGTGTCTGAAATAGGCGTGGTGGAAGAAAACTGTGATGTTGGTGATGTCAATGATGTTGTTGACAATGTAGAATATGCACCTGATGTTGATATCGTTTCTATATTTAAAGTTCTTGCAGTCGTTGATGTGAAAGGTGTTGTTGACAATGGAGATGTTGCGGCTGTTGAAACTGTTTCAGTACTTGAAGTTGTTGCTTCTGAGGTAACGGTGGATGTGGAAATTGTTGCAGTGTCTGCCGTAGGTGTTGTCGAAGAAAATGGTGATATTGATGATGTGGATGATGCTGTCGACAATGGAGATGTCGCTCCTGATGTTGCAACCGTTAGTATACTGGAAGTTGTTGCAGTCGCTGATGTAAATGGTGTTGTTGACAATGGGGAAGTTGCTGCTGCTGTTGAGACAGTTTCAGTGCTTGAAGTTGTCGATTCTGAGGTAATGATGGATGGTGAAATAGTTGTGGTATCTGACATAGGTGATGTCGAAGAAAACGGTGATGTTGGTGATGTGGATGATGTTGTCGACAATTGAGACGTTGTTGCTGCTGTTGAGACAGATTCAGTGCTCGAAGTTGTCGATTCTGAGGTAATGGTGGATAGAGAAATAGTTGCAGTGTCTGCTGTAGGTGTTGTCGAAGAAAACGGTGATGTTGGTGATGTGGATGATGTTGTTGAAAATGGAGACGTTGTTGCTGCTGTTGAGACAGATTCAGTGCTTGAAGTTGTCGATTCTAAGGCAATTGTGGATGCGGAAACAGTTGCAGTGTCTGCTGTAGGTGTTGTCGAAAAAAACGGTGATGTTGGTGATGTGGATGATGCTATCGACAATGGAGATATCGCTCCTGATGTTGCAACCGTTAGTATACTGGAAGTTGTTGCAGTCGCTGATGTAAATGGTGTTGTGGACAATGGGGAAGTTGCTGCTGCTGTTGAGACAATTTCAGTGCTTGAAGTTGTCGATTCTGAGGTAATGGTGGATGGTGAAATAATTGTGGTGTCTGACATAGGTGTTGTGGAAGACAACGTTGTAGTCGGAGATGTGAATGGTGTTGTTGACAATGGAGACGTTGCTGCTGTTGAGACAGATTCAGTGCTTGAAGTTGTCGATTCTGAGCTAATTGTGGATGGGGAAACAGTTGCAATGTCTGCTGTAGGTGTTGTAGAAGAAAACGGTGATGTTGGTGATGTGGATGATGCTGTCGACAATGGAGATGTCTCTCCTGATGTTGCAACCGTTAGTATACTGGAAGTTGTTGCAGTCGCTGATGTAAATGGTGTTGTTGACAATGGGGAAGTTGCTGCTGCTGTTGAGACAGTTTCAGTGCTTGAAGTTGTCGATTCTGAGGTAATGGTGGATGGAGAAATAGTTGTGATGTCTGACATAGGTGTTGTTGAAGAAAACGTTGAAGTTGGAGATGTGAATGGTGTTGCTGACAATGGAGACGTTGTTGCTGCTGTTGAGACAGATTCAGTGCTTGAAGTTGTCGATTCTGAGGTAATGATGGATGGTGAAATAGTTGTGGTATCTGACATAGGTGATGTCGAAGAAAACGGTGATGTTGGTGATGTGGATGATGTTGTCGACAATTGAGACGTTGTTGCTGCTGTTGAAACAGATTCAGTGCTCGAAGTTGTCGATTCTGAGGTAATGGTGGATAGAGAAATAGTTGCAGTGTCTGAAATAGGCGTGGTGGAAGAAAACTGTGATGTTGGTGATGTCAATGATGTTGTTGACAATGTAGAATATGCACCTGATGTTGATATCCTTTCTATATTTGAAGTTCTTGCAGTCGTTGATGTGAAAGGTGTTGTTGACAATGGAGATGTTGCGGCTGTTGAAACTGTTTCAGTACTTGAAGTTGTTGCTTCTGAGGTAACGGTGGATGTGGAAATCGTTGCAGTGTCTGCCGTAGGTGTTGTCGAAGAAAATGGTGATATTGATGATGTGGATGATGCTGTCGACAATGGAGACGTTGTTGCTGCTGTTGACACCGTTACTATACTGGAAGTTGTTGCAGTCGCTGATGTTAATGATGTTGTTGACAATGGGGAAGTTGCTGCTGCTGTTGAGACAGTTTCAGTATTTGAAGTTGTTGATTCTGAGATCATGGTTGATGAATAAATAGTTGAAGTGTCTGACGTAGGTGTTGTCGTAGAGAACGTTGTCGTCGGAGATGTGAATGGTGTTGTTGACAATGTAAACGTTTCTGCTGCTGTTGAGCCAGATTCAGTACTTGAAGTTGTTAATTCTGAGGTAATTGTGGATGTGGAAACAGCTGTAGTGTCTGTCGTAAGTGTTGTTGAAAATAACATTCCTGTAGGTGATGGTAGAGTTGTTGTTGACAATGTACTTGGTGCTCCTGTTGTTTCTGCTGCTGTTGAGCCAGATTCAGTACTTGAAGTTGTTAATTCTGAGGTAATTGTGGATGTGGAAACAGTTGTAGTGTCTGTCGTAAGTGTTTTTGAAAATAACATTCCTGTAGGTGATGGTAGAGTTGTTGTTGACAATGTACTTGGTGCTCCTGTTGTTGACACAGAGTCCGAGCTTGGAGTAGCCAATGGAGAAACATTTTCTGTAGATGACTGGAATATTGATGTTGAAAGATTATCGCTTCCTTTTGTTGCTGTGCTATCTTCTTTTGATGGAACATCTATACTTGTTGACATTGTATATGCAGTTATATTTGTTGTGAGTAATGAAGCAGGACTTGATTCACTTATTGAAGCAACTGTTGCGGATGCCATCGTTCCTGTTGAGAATTATATTAACAGCAGGTTATGTAAAACAAATTGTTGAGTATATTGCTTTTATTCTGATTGGAATTTTCTTTTTTAACATGCTAATAATGACTAATTATTACGATAATATTTTACTCATAGCAGATAAACAATAATAAACAAATATAATTTATAGCCCTTTGTCAATCTCATGAAGGCCTCTCCATGCTATATCAGTTGGTCGTGTAGGTTGTCTTACCATACTTCACATTGCTCGTCAGTGGAGCTTTGGAAGGGGGGAATCGGGTTTGGACCTCGCTTTTGATGCTAGCCATAGTTCGAAATGTTATTCAGGTGGCTACGTTCATAGTGTGGTGCAATGATTATTGTGCCACCGCTCGACCCATAAAGCTGATATTGCATTCACAATTTCAAACGCAGAGCCTAATGTTATAACTCCTTCAGACATGTGATCTTATGCAATTCAGACAGTTGAATTGGCTAAAAAATAAAATTAATGAAAACATTACTAATTTAGATTTCTTTTTTAAACTTTGTACCTAAATTTGCCTCTCTATATCTCAGTTTGTCTCTATCTATCTATTTCTTCTGTATATCCATCTCTGTGTGTGTTTTTGCAACACAAAAAGAGATGCATTTGAAGTGATTAAATACATCTCTTTCTCTCTACTGTACAATAAATGTTGCACCCTCTTCTGCATTGGTGAGCTTATATAAACATTTCAACAGGTTCAAACAGTTTTTTATGAATACGTTGACTGCACATGTACTTTCTGAGATGTTTTGAACCAACTGAATCGTTGTAGGCTCAAATGATATTTCGTTAACCAGAATCATACCCGAAAATCAATCGATTATGCTTGCAAAACGCCACACAATAGTTTATCATTGGTCTTACCCTATTTCTTAGCAGTAACGTGTACTCGTATACTTTATTTTCCTGAGAAAGGATATTCTTGATTTTAAGCTTTCGTGACTACAGGAATCCATACTCTTTGGTTATTTCGGTAAAGTCACGTAGGCATAAAATAAAATAAATCACGACGTTTCGGGCGCAACACAAGCGTCCGTCATCAGGTGGGAAAGCATGGTCTGCTGCTGATGCAGACTGTTTAAAAGGTTTGAAATGGGTGGAGCCCAAGGGTCATAAAGTGGCCGGGGCTAGTGATGTTAATGTGAGAAATTAGCATGTAACTGGGCACGGAAGAGGCTATGTTAATGTGAGAGATTAGCATGATATTAATGTGAGAAATTAGCATGTAACTGGACACGGAAGTGGCTATGTTAATGTGAGAGATTAGCATGATGTTAATGTGAGAAATTAGCATGTAACTGTAGAAAAGGAAGGAGAGCGGCCTCCTCGAGGAGGGCACGGAAGTGGCTATGTTAATGTGAGAGATTAGCATGAAATAACAGCTGACATAGGCAGGTAGGATGGAAACATCACAGTCCGTTAAGACTTTACCTGGTTAATAACGTCCTTCCAATAATTGCTCAGTTTGTACCCATCCTCTCGGTTGAAGTTGTATCTGTGTTTATATATCTGGATGGCTTCATGAACAAATATCTGAAGGGAGCCGGTAGGTTTGCATGCGATGGATCTTCTTCACTGGATATCTAAACTCTATCTGACCCTTGTAAATGTGCTATTTCCATGTGAAAGAATACGATTATTATTGCAAATTAAATACAAACGGAAGCTTTACATAATCTATGTGGGGGGCTTATGGGGTGTCAGAGTCGAGTTGGAGGGGGCTGAGGGTGGGGGGCTCATGGAGTGTCAGAGTCAAGTTGGAGGGAGCTGAGGGTGGGGGGCTCCTGGGGTGTCAGAGTTGAGTTGGAAGGAGCTGAGTGTGGGGGGCTCATGGGTTGACAGAGTCGAGTTGAAGGGAGCTGAGAGTGGGGGGCTCACGGGGTGTCAGAGTCAAGTGGAAGGGAGCTGAGAGTGGGGGGCTCACGGGGTGTCAGAGTCGAGTGGAAGGGAGCTGAGAGTGGGGGGCTCATGGGTTGACAGAGTCGAGTTGAAGGGAGCTGAGGGTGGGGGGCTCCTGGGGTGTCAGAGTCGAGTGGAAGGGAGCTGAGAGTGGGGGGCTCACGGGGTGTCAGAGTCAAGTTGGAGGGAGCTGAGGGTGGGGGGCTCCTGGGGTGTCAGAGTTGAGTTGAAGGGAGCTGAGAGTGGGGGGCTCATGGGGTGTCAGAGTCGAGTTGAAGGGAGCTGAGAGTGGGGGGATCATGGGGTGTCAGAGTCGAGTTGGAAGAAGCTGAGGGTGGGGGGCTCATGGGGTGACAGAGTTCTCGTTGGAGGGAGCTGAGGGTGGGGGGCTCATGAGATGTCAGAGTCGAGTTCAAGGGAGCTGAGAGTGGGGGGCTCATGGGGTGTCAGAGTCGAGTTGGAGGGAGCTGAGGGTGGGGGGCTCATGGGGTGTCAGAGTCGAGTTGGAAGGAGCTGAGGGGGGGGCTCATGGGGTGTCAGAGTCGAGTTGGAGGGAGCTGAGGGTGGGGGGCTCATGGGTTGTCAGGGTCGAGTTGGAGGGAGCTGAGAGTGGGGGGCTCATTGGGTGTCAGAGTCAAGTTGGAAGGAGCTGAGGGTGGGGGGCTCATGAGGTGTCAGGAGTCGCGTTGGAAGGAGCTGAGGGTGGGGAGCTCATGGGGTGTCAGAGTCGAGTTGGAGGGAGCTGAGAGTGGGGGGCTCATGGGGTGTCAGAGTCGAGTTTGGGGGAGCTGAGGGTGGGGGGCTCATTGGGTGTCAGAGTCGAGTTGGAAGGAGCTGAGTGTGGGGGGGCTCATTGGGTGTCAGAGTCAAGTTGGAAGGAGCTGAGGGTGGGGGGCTCATGGGGTGTCAGAGTCAAGTTGGAGGGAGCTGAGTGTGGGGGGCTCCTTGGGTGTCAGAGTCAAGTTGGAGGGAGCTGAGGGTGGGGGGCTTCTGGTGTGACAGAATCGCGTTGGAGGGAGCTGAGGGTGGTGGCGCCATGGGATGTCAAAGCCCACGTGACATTTTTATTTGATTGCCTTTGTCGGATGGAGAGTTTAACGCAAAAAAATATGGAATTACATCTATACGATTAGCACGGTTGGCTACATATGATGCGAAAGACGTTCAACATACACAAATACGTACGAAATTAACCAATTCTGATAGCCTCTATCAACAATCAATTTCAGGACAATTTCGCAAAATAAAAGAAAAGCCTGCATTTGTTATAAATAATCAAAATGTATATATTGTCATAGATAGTGGCAACACATACAAGTCAATAAGAGAATAAGCTATCTAAAACCGTAAAACGCATCATAGTTTAAAAAGAGAGCTATACTAAAACAGTGACAATCCTAAACTAAATATAGCATACACTGAAATATGGAAAGCAATTCTAAAACAGATGAGAATATAAATCATAGATCACCACACAAAAACGGTTGAAGATAAACGTTGGCAGCGTGAATGCATCAAACAATTACAGTATAGTGATTATTATTCAATCACAATCGTGTACCCTATTTATACTGCTCGGTGGATTCATGATGTATGATAGGTAATAAATGTTGTGGAGGAATGTTCATGTAGATCTCGATGGCAATATATACATAATGTAGAAAACATAAATATGAGGGTGTTTCAGATAGATATTTTGAATATTCCCTCCGGTACGGTTTACAATGGAATGGAAACACATTACTGCGGAGGGAGCTGGTAGGAACGTTGGGTTGCTCGGTCAATGGCCAGGGTCAACGGCGGCGTGGTGTATTCCGCAAATATGCCCGACTGTGAGGGCGGGCACAAGCCGGAATGAGTAGGTTAAACGTTGAGTTTTATAAGGGCACCACGGGGTAACCAGCCCCTCCCCACCCAGCCCCACCCCTCCCACCCCCCAACCAGCCCCACCCTCCCCACCCAGCCCCACCCTCCCCACCCAGCCCCTCCCCACCCTCCCCACCCCACCCAGCCCCTCTCTCCCCACCCAGCCCCTCCCTGCACGACGGACGGACACAATAATCCCCTGTGGGCTGGTGTAACCAGGAGGTTCCTACCAGTATAACTACAGACATCACTTATCAAAGAAGCAGGACCAGCTACTGAAACCAAATTTGCTGAACTAGTTACGCTCTCATCGTGGCTATTCATAGTCAGATTATATACAAGAGGCAAAGAGGCCAAATAAAACAAGCTCGCTAAGGAATTTAAGATATCTGATGGCTATCTTATGGAGGGTATTGCCTTTTCCAAAAATGATATTAAGTGTGGTATTGTTCCTTTTGAATGTCATAGCTCCTTGTATACACATACGCATTCCCTGTGTACCGAAAATCGGAGAAACCAGATGACAAAGCCAAACAGTACCAGAATGGGAAGCGTGAAACAGAATAATAGAGGCTTTGATCAGATAGACGTGATAAGAATGGTCTTGTGAAGCCGTAGTGTATTTTGCTTCCCAGGAATTAACCCGACTCATGTAGCAGAGGGGGAAGACGTTAATGGCAGGCCAAAGAGGAAATAACCCTTGCTTGGGCAAGGAGTGACCCAGAGACATTTCTGAAAGAGAAGTTTACGGACGGCGTCTGGCATCAGCAACTCCAAAGAACAGGGCAGAACAGGACGCGAAAGGGAGGACCCATGGCAAAATACCATAAACTCGCTGCCAACCCGAGGGCAAATTCAGGGCAAAGTGACAAGAATGTCCCATGCTGTTTCGACTGTCTGAGAATTAACAAACACTGGTGTCTGTAAAGTTAAAATGCTCAAAATGACAACCACCGCATATGAATAATCTACATGGTAATCGAATTATATTGTTTCATGACAATACAGCACAGAGTCAGGAGCTTTTGAATATGACTCATTGCATGCTTTATTACACCCACATATCCATACATAATTGCCATGAGGTTTGGGTTTTTTTCAGTTTTTTTCAGTTTAATTTATTTGGTATAGACCTGTGAGCCATTGAATCGGGTGCAACCGCAACAAACAAAAACATGAACAAGAAAACATCTTAAAGTGACTATGTGACTATGTGCAAACAGAAAATCCAAGAAAAGACAGCAAAATATTGCAGAAAAAGCACCGTACACCAACGCTGTGTGCAAAAATCCCAGTGGGATGCAAGTCAAACAAGCATATGAAACTTGATAATGAATTATAGAAGTTCGAATTGAAGTATTGAACCTAAGGATCATTCAGAATAAGATACATAATATTAATCATGCCAATTCTCCACGACCAAAAATAATATGTATAACCAGAGCCGTGGCCGACCGCCTTTTTCTTCCCAGTCGCTATCTTTACATTCCTCACCAGGTATGAAAATTAAGGCTGAGTCGACCTAGGGGGGAGGGAACCAGGACCAGTTCAGATAACCGCCACCGTGTTGATTGTGAATGGGAATCAAACTCCGCAAACCAGGCTCAATAGGATAGGGGACAAATCGAGACATGAACACCCAGAGAGGAAGGAGGGAAATTTGTTCCGGACTTAAAAACATGTGCTACAGACACCGACATACACCGCATATAGGGGCTTACTTTTATGAGTCGACAAACATCACTCGGGGCAAGTGGGTCTGCGTTCACACAAGTCTTGGGTGAAGGGAGTATGATAGGGGTCATGACATCAGGTGCCAGGATGTCTGCGGATGAACCAAAGCCTACCGGATGGATGTACCACATGTGCAAAGGTGGAACGAGCTTTTGGACTTTGACACTGTCAAGGAATTAATGAATAATCTTGTTTCGATCATTGATGCTTTTCTAATCATTTGATACGTATATTATGAGCATGTATGTTTAGATGCATGCTGTTGTTTTTAGGTGTTCACCTGGTGTTCAGTTATCATTGCATAATCTTGTGCTTCAATCACTGTTGCTTTTTATAATGGTTTAGTACGGATTTATGAGTACGTATATTTGCACGGGTTCTGGTGGTGCTATTCTTAGATATTAGAGTAAGTTGATATTAAAGTTGCTTAGAATGAGAAGGGTCCGAGTGCTTCTTCCAAAACTCATGCATCATTTATCTCAATTGCGAGAACTGTATCCTGCGGTGATCTCTGAATTCTGAGACCAGACATAATTACACTACACATAATTGATAAGCGAGAATCAGTAAATTATGAAGCGAGAATCATTGATATTATCAATATTGACAATGCATACCCCTCGACAACGACAGAGCCAATAATAATAACTCGTGATACCGTTATGCATAATCGCTCTGAATCATATGTATACATATTAATAATTGTTTTATTTCTTTATAATCATACACTTAATTACATTAACATTTGAAAAAATGTAACACATGTCCATAATTTTCACAATTTAATTATTTAAAAAAAAATCGCTATATACAACAAGGGACACAACCGAAAACACATCAGCGTATGTGTGCATAGGATCAAATTACGAAAAAATGAGGCACGGGATAGCAGGTTAGAAACACTTTTGCAAAACGGAATATAATAAAGAAATAAACGCCTGGGAATTCCCCAGGAAGAGCGAGGTCTGGACCGCCCTACCCAACATGCTGCCGCCGCGACCCTCACCAGGACAAGTGGACTGAGATACGAATAAACAAACACTGTGAACTTATGCAACAAACTGCAAACAAACTACCACAGGGCCATATCTCCGCCATATATAATGGTAGCTCATAACAAAGGTTTTTTGGGTTAGATTGCATCAATATATGTGTCGTTAACCCACCACCACCCAACATAGCCAATAAGTAAGGTTCGTCGCGTAAACAAAACATGCCGATTAGTTACTAGTTCAGCAAACCGGTGTGTTGGAGAGTAGACCCCACAAATGTATAGTTGTATATTATGAAATCAATATTTTACCCCACTGCATGCAATCTGCTAATTGATTGATTGTGGTGTACTCATTTATACTGCTGGGTAGACAGAGGTGGAGGGATTTAAGAAACTAATTGGCACGTCTTGTTTACGTGACAAAGCTCACTAATCGGCTATTGCAGGTGATGGGAGGGTGAACGATACGATATATTTATGCGATCTAACAAAAAAAGTGTTTTTATGGCTATTGGTCGTGAAAGCCTACGTGTTATAATGGTCGCTGTTGATCAATGGTGCAAGGAGTTGTACAACTGCACCATGACCCGGATTAAAACCCTTTATCAAACCCGCCGTGGCTTTCATACAGAAGTAAATTGACGAAGGTCCTTAAATAATGACGGTATTAGTAAATACAGGATTACTTCTGCAAAAAATTGCAAACGCACTACCAATGGGCAATATCACCGACATATATCAATTGCTAGCTGTTGATTAGTGGCACAAGGGGTTACGCAACTGCACCATGAACCTGGTAAAACAACCCCTTTAACACGGCATGGCCTTCGTAAAGAAGTAAATTGACAAAGGCCCTTACATAATGACAGTATTAGTAAAGAGTATTACTTTCACTTGATGTAAAGACATGTTAGTAGAATATTATTCAATTTGTAGACAAAGTAAGATGTAAAGATGCAGCCATGCATTTGCTTGCTCATGCGACTGCTGCTCTAGTCATCGATATCCTTGAGAGCAGTGGTACGCGGACCCCCAAAGGTACGTGGCAATATCTCAGGGGGTACGTGGGGTGATTTATAAATGTGGAATTATATCACACATGATAGTCATTGGTAAATAATCATGAATTAATCTGCCAATATAACGATAAAATGTAAAGCCAAATGGTAAGCTAGAACGATATAAAATACCTTTCGAAACTCATTGATCGTAAACAATGTGGTTTCCAAGAGTAATCTGCGAGTGCAAACAAATTACGTTATGCGTCTGTTGAATTTTTTTAATTCACTTCCAGTTACTCGCTAAGTTAGGATACCTCACAAAATGGACATTCGGTAACAACATTGATGTTCATTATTCATACATTTATTTCTCAGAACACATTGGGTCGAGCAAGGAGGTACTCGGTTGAAACACAATTCAACAAGGGGGGTACAGTAGCCAAAAAAGGTTGGGAACCACTGCTCTGGAGGGCATTTATGCCTCCTCTTTCACACTGGCCAGACGTCTGGAAAAGGTGGGAGAATCCATATTTTACCCTACCGTATGCAACCTGCCGATCGAGCGATTGTGGTGTACTAATTTATACTGCTGGGTAGACAGAGGTGGAGGGATTTAAGAAACACGTCTCAATGTTTCAACTGCCGCACCAGGGAATCGAATTGAACCAGTTACCTGGATTGCAAGTTCAGAGTGATAATGATTGGAAACGTGCAAAATAAGACTTTTGCTGTGCTCCTATGCTTTCACATGCCTGCTCCCTGCCTTCCCCAATGCACCTTGACCAGCGTCAAAAGTAGTCAAATAAACCGATAACGCAAAAACTGGACTGATCAAGCATGTACAATGTAGATATGCGGTAGTTGTCAACAAACCGATGTCCTTCGACGGTCAGCCTTCTACAATTGTAGATTATCACACCAGCAGACTACTCTAATTAATGTTGCCAATGGATCTTTAGCATCCACTACACAGGAAATGCTGCTCTTAAATAATTTGAAGTCACAAAACATGCTAACTGGCGCACACAGGAGTGTGCCTAATATTTTGCTTTTCAACCCACATTGATGATATGTGGCGTATACATTTTATTTAAATACCATTCAGTTATTGGTATGTTCATATGGGTGCTGTCGCAGTATCATGGTTAGCACACTGGACTTGAAATCCAGATGTCGCTGGTTCCATCTCTTTGTAGATTTGATCCATTTTCTTTGTTAACGTCAAGCTTCTTGATCCCTACATCATAGCAGGTAATATTCACTTATGAAAAACTTTAAGCACATCGGAATATTTATTTATATCCATAATAATTATTTATGTTCTTTATTATGTTCCATTTGACAAAAGTGCTTCTAACCTATTCTATGAGTCTTTCGGTAAAGCCACGTAGATAGAAAAATGAAAAGAATATCACGACATTTCGATCACAACACAAGCAATCGTCTTCAGGTGAAGTCTTCAGGTGAAGACGATTTCTTGTGTTGCGAACGAAACATCGTGATATTTTTTTATTTTTCTAAGTGGCTTCACCGAAAGACCCATAGAATATGTATTCCTGCAGTCACGAAAGCTTTAAGTCAAGATTTTCTTCAAACCTGCTATCCCGCACCTCGTTATTTCGTCATTTTGATACTATGTAAGCATATGCTCATGTGCTTTCAGTTGTGTCCCTTGTGTATATATATTGTGGTTATTAAATCACCCTTCCATGGTCGACCCAAGCAGTGTAAATGGGTGGTATCGTTATGTCGCGTGTGGTGGTTCTTCCATACGTCTGGCCAGTATGGAAGAACAGGTCAAATACTTCTTTCGGAGTTTCTTTTAGAGCTCCCTGTAACAGAGAGCTACACCTTCACCTACTACTGTGAGGCTAATAATAACTATTAATACTGACCGTTTCACTTAAATATACAAACGCATGTGTGCACAACCACGATTGCTGAAATATCTAATAAATGTGTATTTCACCGGCTCGAATGTTAATTAACACCGAGCTGATTTTCATTCATAATGTACATTTTTTGTTTTAATAATTCTTATAATTTAAGGTTTAACATTGCTTACTCATATAAACACTGCATTATTATCATTAATGTCCATGTACAGCGCATGAGTCAATCCACTGATGGATTACGGCCTCTCTCCACGTCGTGTGGATAGTTATCTAAAAATATCTTTACACTACACCAACATAGATGTAGGAGCATAGAGGTACAACACAACAATGTATATTGCCGCAACTGCACTCGAATACCCACCACAATGTAGCCTCGCAGCCCTTTTTTGACAACCTGTTGGTGCATAGATGGTCAACCCATCCATTCACTATCTATGCCCATCAAACCTACTTTACTTCAGAGATTTGATAAGCACATTGTGGTATCATTTGGCCACAGGCATTAATGATAATAGATCGTACTGGAATGACAATGTGTAAATATAAAACATGCTTTGAAACATTCAGTCTCTATTCATTATACATGTTGTGACTAAGTAAATAATATTGAATGCCTACATTCGTGCACATAGTAAAACACGATACTAGGCTTACTTTCATTTGAAAGACAATGTTTATGCGCAATTAGTTAAACCATCCTATCGTTCATAATCAACTTTTTTGGGTTTAGATCGCGTTATTTATAAATGTGTCGTAACCCTCCACCACCCGACACGGCCAATCAGTAAAAAAGTGTCACGTTGACAAAAGACAAATAGTTCACTGCTTTAGCCCACCGGTGTGTTGATGCGTAAAACCACAACATTTACAATTTTTGAGTACATCCTATCATTGTCATCAAATTTTAAGTTACACTATTTGAATACCTACAAGGAATAATTATGGTTTTGATTTTTATTCAAGTGTTTATACATATTAAACAATCAATTGTGTATGTTTTTATCACACACAGTAGGCGAGGCAATAGACTGGGCAATTCATCCAACTTTTGAGATGCAAATGAAAAGTCGAAAGAGTGCGCAAAGTACTTACCAGCACAGAACATGAGTAACCAAGTGAAGAACATCTTTGTTTTATTCGTCTTTAATTTTAACATGGACCACTCTTCTTAGCACAAATATTTTATTTTTCCTTGACATAAATACTGAACTAAAGAGTGTAAATACTGTATTATTCACAAAGTAAGGACATAACCGAATAGCACGTAAACGATCACTAGAAAGAAGTGTCCTCAAGTCTGCAGGTGCTTCGGAGGTAGCGTCCACGCAATGTTTACAAAACTGTCACAGGGCTGTATATATTGGTGACAGCTCTGGTATACTTTACACCGTGAATAGCCGAGACGCACCTTGGTAGTAACTATGGATATTTGCCAACTCTGTTAGTTAAATACCCACCTGTATGGACTGGGGGAGGAGATATTATAATTACTGAACTATTTTGGTTCCCTTAATGCGTCTTACCTGTTAGGTCAATATTAGAGATGCTTTATTAATCATGTAAAGAAATATACTTACAAACCTAGTCTTATTTATTGGTTGCTGTACAATAGTACCACATATAAACCCATGCACACACCTGCTTAATGCTGCATTGAGTGTACCACTCTACTTAAAGCCGATACAATTTTTGTTCTCACCAAGAGGGGAAGAAATGTTGCTTCCTTCAGATGGCTTGAGGGAAATAAATCTGGTTAAAAAAGTTTTCAGAAGGAGTAAAACAAATGCTGTTTAATCATTCAATTTTATTCAGGCTGCAACATTATCTTTTATATAGAGAGAGACCAGCAACCATGCATGTCCTTTGGACGTTACCGTCCGTTCCAGCCAGCCAGTACAAGTATTTGTTTTAACTGATATAGAACACTCTCTCTCTTCACCTTTCACTTGCCTTCTCTCTCCTGTAAATCCCAACTCATATCCACGTCTTGCCTTCTATTCCCTCTTACATCTCTGCCTCCCGCTACTGTGGGGTATTACGTTTTGATATTATCTGTGTTTAAATAGCGTACATATTCATAATTTTGTCTTGTAAGTTTCTGGGTGCCCAGCACAGGGATGAGCCAGAGTGGTTCAGTGACCACCATATGTGGGTCAGTAACCACCGTATAAACAACTCATTTTTGCCTGGTTACCAATGCAAATTAATGTTTCTCACACTTCTGGGTAACTCCTTTTATCTGGAAAAAAAATACAGCTGAAGAAAACCCCTATTCTAGACATTTTATATTGGGGATAACAAAAAAAATGGTCACATTCAACAACACAAAACCCCAATGTTAACATAATGTAAGGCTGTCAATTTTTATATTAAACAGTGATAACATAATTATTTGCTATAGTAAAACCATTTATTGCTAGACACATCCATCTCATCTGACCCGTCATGGAATGACTATGCGGTGTTACTAATCTGGCTAAGGAGACATCAAAGAAGCTTGGCTTTATTTCCCATACCAAAGTCTTCCTCTTTAACTCTGAACAAGTGTTACGAGTACTCTACAAATATCCAGAACATACTGATTCACTCCAGTCAATCACTAGCAATGCCTTGCGTCTGTATCCCACTTTTATCGTTACCAACCATGGTTACTATGCCCATGAACTTAACTAATTGATTCCTCCACCCACGTTGAGGACTAGTTTTGCCAGACTGTTTCATCTACTTTATACTGTGTTCAACCACCACACTGTAGATTAAAACAATTGTTTCTTTCCTATTACTGCTCGAGTTTTGAAATCCCCTTCCATTCGTCTATTTCCAAAATTCTTATAACCTTGTTATTTTTTTGTAAAAAACAAAGTCTCCGTATCGATTATCTATTACATATGTCTTGGTGCTGTTTGTTTTTAGCCGTTGGATGGTTTGGGACTTTGGGGCCGTGTTCAGCAACCGTGATCGTTTTCTTTTGAAGCCAAGATGATGTGTTGCTCGGACACAACTTCTGGGAGAGATGTGTCTTCCTCGCCTGGTATGTCGGAGGTCGTGGGTTCAATCCCGACCTTGACGCCTGTGTATTTGGAGTTTGCATGATCGTTTTCCCCGTGGTCGCTTTATTTTTCTCAGGTTCCTCCGGTTTTTCCTTCCAGATTTAGAAACATGCATTTTATATTATTTGTCAACATTATATACGCCGCTTCATTGAGTTATCATGTGTGGCCAGGTCGCTTCTGATAAAGAGCTATACAGCTTAGTGGGCCTTACCTGGTAAAATAAAAAAAATTGTTTAGTTTTAGAATGTACATCCCGCCACGCTAGTTCCACCATCCCCTCGTTAAAAAGTCGACGAGAATGATATAAGAAGTTACGGAGGGTTATGACAGTACAATGACTTTTGCTGCCCTCTGCTGGTTTATACGTCTCTAACTTGCAAAAGTCCTGTCATAGAAAACAGTGGCACAGTAGTTTCCAAGGATTTTATATAAGCACACCCCCTTGGCAGTAAGTCTGCGTGTGCGTATATTTGAAGTGTGCTTGTATTATAAGTTTCCCTTTGCATCCCTCCCTACCAGTGAAATGAAGGATGTTGCTTTTGAGAACTGTGTTGATGTCCACCTTGCACTGGGTAGCAGATTACTGTGCATATATACGGAGCAAAAGAGCAGTTCCACTCTTATTCTTTAGATCTTTCGGTAAAGCCACGTAGATAAAAAAAAATCATTAAAAAAATTATAACAATATCACGACGTTTTTATCGCAACACAAGCAATCATCATCAGGTGAAAAAAGAGGGGGAAAGCTGCTGAGGTAGGCTGTTTATAAAGGTTTAGAGATGGACAGGGCAGCTAATGTTAATGTCGGAGAGGTCTCCGTAACCTGCAGTAGGTCTAACCCAATCAAAGAGCTGTTTATTAACGTTTAGAGAAGGGCGTATATATAAGCTCGGAGAGAGCTAGGAAAGAGCCACATGGAGGTAGAAAAGGATGGCAAGCCGCCACTTTCTAACACAACTAACGGTGGCTGTGTTAGTGAATGTCACTCAGAGAGCCGAAAATAACTGCTAACATAGGTAGGTAGGAAGGGAACATCACAGCCAGTTATGATCTAAATTAGTTAGTAACATCCTTCCAATGATCGCTCAGTTTGTACCCATCTTCTCGGTTGAAATTGTGTCTGTGTTTATATATCTGGATGGCTTCAATAACGAATCTTTGCTGATAGCCAGTGGATTTGCAGAGTACCTTCGTCTTGGCAAAATCTATTTCGTGTGTGCCCCGTTAAAATAATGATCAGCCACGGCTGAGGTATTGGTCCTACCCTGTTTCAGATCTGCCTTGTGTTCATGAACCCGGTCCGAGAAATGTTGCTTAGTTTCCCCAATGTAACTGCTGCCGCAGACACAGCTTGGTTTGTAGACACCGGGGGATTGCATGTCAGGGATCACATCCTTCACATATGGGATCAAATCACGAATTTTATTAACTGTGTTAAATCGTACCTGAATCTTGTGTTTGCTCATGATTTGGAAAATATTATTGGTGACCCCTGCTATGTATGGCAAGGTGATGGTTTTGATTACGTCTTCAGATGGTTCTTTCCCAACGGTTGGGGTGATAGCTTTACGGATTGTTTAGTCTGAATATCCATTCTCAGAGGGCTTTGTGTACATGCTCCAGTTCACGAGATAGGTGGTAATGATCGGAAATACAACGAGCTCTATGGTATAGAGTTTTGATGAGGGAATTCTTCTGGGATGTATGGTGGTGAGAGTCAGGTTTTAGGTAGGCATCCATATGGGTGGCTTTCATGTAGAGTGTAGACAGTGTCCCATTGAGCCATCTTTTCAATGAAAACATCCAAGAATTGTGACTTGCCATCCTTTTCAACCTCCATGGTGAATTTGATGGCTGGGTGTATGGAATTGATGTGGTTGAAAAATTGGTCCAGAGCTGGTAGACCATGTGGCCAGATGACGAATGTATCGTCTACGTATCTCTTCCACAAGGAAAGACGTAGGGTGGATGCCTGGATGGCATCTGTCTCAAATTTCTCCATGAAAACATTGGCTACAACTGGAGATAAGGGAGAATCCATTGGGGTACCTTCAACTTGTTTGTAGAATGTTCCATTCCAGGTGAAGTAAGTGTTGGAGAGGCAGTGTCTAACCAGGGCCGGTACATCAGAATTCAGTCCTTGTTGGACCAAATCTTCAATGATTGCAATGGTGTCAGGCACAGGAACTTTTGTAAACAAAGATACCACATCGAAACTGACAAGCAAATCACCTGGAGATAGTGATATGTCCTTAATTGAAGATATCAAGTGAATTGAGTTAAGTACAGCTGAGGTGGTCTTACAAATGAGTGGGTGCAAGGTTTCAGACAGAAATCGGGCCAGTTTGTAGGTGGGTTAGCTAATGTTGGAGACGATAGAATGGAGTGGTGTACCTTCTTTATCGATTTTTGGTAAGCCAGCAGAGGGTTTTAAGGAAAGCCGCTTTGTTGGTTCGCTTAAAGATGTCGAATCCGTGATGATGTTGGTTTTCGTAACCAGGTGGTTGGTCGGATCTCTATTAATTTTGGTATAGCTGCCATCATTAAGTAGGTCCTGAATTGTGTTATTGTATGTGGTTTTGTCCATGACAGTGGCATTGTCCTTGTCGGCTGAGAGGATGACTATGTCATCTCTCTTTTTCAGTTGAGCAAGCTCAAAGCGCTCATCCTTGCTGATGTTGCTAATAGGTTTCTTAGCGCTTTTTAGGATTGCAGCGATTTCCGACCTTGCCACGTCTGCAGGAATGTGTCCCAAACCTTTAAAGGCTACGTCGACCTGGGCAATGATATCATCAACTGGGATGTGTTTAGGGGTGACTGCGAAATCCAACCCTTTAGCTCGTACCGATTTTAGGCTGTCGGAAATTGGGCTGTTACTCTGATTGATAACACTCTTGTCAACGTCTAACTTTTTAACGTGTGGCTCTGGCTTCTTCTTAGACAGGAGGCTGAACTTGGAAATCAGGTTCTCTTTGCATTTAGTTGACAGTGAGGCGGCTGAAGAGGCTGCCATGTTATCTACATGGTCCCAATCAGATGTAGAAATTTTTTCTGTCAATGCTAAGTGTGATTGCAAGAGTCTTAAATTTCGATTTAAAGCTTTTGTGACTGCAGGGATTCATATTATTAGTTCTTTCGGTAAAGTCACGTAGAAGGGAAACAAATTATCACGATGTTTCGATTGCAACACAAGCAATCACCATCATCATCAGGTGTGACTTTACCGAAAAAAACAATAATATGCAAGAGTCTTGTCTAAAATATCTAGTTCAAATCAGAGCAATCTTATTCTTTTTCACCTGAAGACGATTGCTTGTGTTGCGATCGAAACGTCGTGATTTGTATTATTTTTCTATCTACGTGGATTTACCAAAAGACCCAAGAAGTATCATATTTTATTTATTCCACTTGTTTAGTCCAGGAAAGCCTCACCGAGTCTCAAGACTGTTTTTTTTAAGGAGAACCTTGCAACGTTTTTGCAGAAGTGAGTTATTTTGCTACTTGTACACCCATATGAGTAATTGAGAGCATTCGAATGTTTAACCAACATCAGTTGCAATGTATTCTGCTTTAGCTATAATAGGCAAACCGAAAACCCCTGCGGATACCCATGCAGAACAAGAGGGAGAGCATACAAACTACTCCACGGAGAAAGGTGCCCGAGTCGGAAATAGTACCCAGACCCTTGTTAGGCACGAGTGTGACCACTGCGCGCCACGCTGCCCCATAGCGACCTTCCATTTGTCTTGTCACCCATGCGAGTCGAGTTGACGCACTTTTTATTTGCCCTCCTATTATCCGCTCTTCCTATGCACACAAAACCGATTGGGGGGTCCTCTACCCTGAACCGCGACGGGTCGTGACGTCGACGTAGCCTTTGTTCGCCGCGCCGCCGCCGCTCAGTGTGTATTGGCCAAGGGAGCGTAACGTGGGAGGATATTCTTTGCTTCTTTCGGTAAAGTCACGTTTCTAAAAATAAAGTTAATAAAAAAGTATATAAATACGGACTGTGCTGCAACGCCCTCTACTGCACACAAGATAGCCCTGCAACCGTATTCTTAACGGAATGCACGCTTGCGGTTCGGTACCGTAATCAATTTTACGACAAAATATTTAGTGAACAAATCCGCCAATTTCGTTCCAACGTATGGCCCAATTATTTGACAATGTCCACCGCTATACCATCTGATCCGGGTTCATTCCTTTTTTTAAAATTGCAAAGGGTCAGAGCACTAAGTGGGTGTTCAAAAGTACATCCCGAATATTCATTGCCACCATCTTCATCTTGACTTTCATCTACCATCATCCGCATCTTGATTTCTTCACCAGTTTTATGTCTATAAGTGTCATCGTGACATTGTTCCCCCCCCCACTTCCAATTTATAAACTGGTTTGACAAAGGTGCCACATTACTATAAACAGTTGATCATCGATTATTTGGTGCGCCATTATCCGGCTGCTTTCAACGTTATCCGGCGGTCCCGAGCCGATCTGGCAAAACTGTGTGACCCAGACCAGCGATCGGCACCACGTGCGTGACAGAAAAAAGTAGTTATGCTTGATCTCACTGTCAAATATTATATACAGCACATTGTACAATAAGGTGAAAATACTGCACGTATGTACATTTTTCATGACTAATAACTACGGTCATAAAAACAAATATACACTGTGCGAATCGACGAGAAGTGCGTGTAATTCGGCGTTGAACATCAGTCAAACACAACACGAGTTGTATTGGAAACACAAGTTGTGTTTGAAACACAAGTTGTGTTAGAAACAAGAGCTTTTTAGTGCTAGGTACCTCACCCCATGCAGAGTCTTCGAGATTCGAGTGGTAAGTACGGTACAGTAAATACAGTAACTTTTTACGGTATGTTATTTTTGTCTATTTGTATGGTTTATTTATGCCACTTTGATATAGTGAACAAATTTAAATCCGGCGCACCCTTCCCCCCGACTAGTTGATGATCTGTTGTCCTGCACAGCAAGTGCATCATCAAAAAGCGGTAATTTCAATGTGTTTACTCAGGGTGACCCTTGCAACTGGGGCAATGTGTCACGTTGTGTGGCTTTTCCCTCAAACGCACCGGTGTTTTAAATTTGTAGTAACCAATTGGCACGCGTTTGACCACGTTGCAAACCTTACTCATTGGCCGTGCCATGAATGGGGCTATAAAGTATATCTAAATGAAAGAAACGGTCGCATAATTTCACAATCGCCCACGAGATGCCCCCATCTCCATGGTGGTTTGTCCTGTCATAGGCGTTCTCTCCTTCTCACCAGAATCGTCCTGAAACCTTTATCCCTTCTGCTCAGCCAATAGCAAGTCCACCATTATTCAAGTGCTGTATGGGAGAGAAAGCGAGTGCGCTTGCTGGAGTGCCGTCGAACTGGTTACGTACGAGAGAGCGCTGTGGGAGTGTGCATACAAGAAAGCAAGTTGAATGTTTGGACGGGAGAGCGAGCGAGGGTGCCACACATGCTGAACCAAGTGGGACATGCTTACCAGAGAGCATTTGTGCAAGAGTTTGTGGATAATGCACATTTGTGAACTGCCAAACCAACTGGGCCTTTGTATACAACGGGCTTTCTTTTGAGATTTTCTCCCACACGGAAACCAATTGCATAGTCGAACTTCCTTTAAATGTTTTCGAAATTACAGCTTCTCTGGATAAATATATTATATCATCTGCAGCAGCTAGAGCAATATCAGTAGCAACACCAGAAGCGTCAATGGCGATAACAGTAACAGCAATAGCAAGATCAATCACATGGTCATCAAGTAGCAGCAAAGGCGGCGGCAGCAGCAACTGGAACGAGGGCATAGGCGGAGTTTGACTCCTATATTTGGGGGGTGCAGCGGTTCGCTTCGTTCCTCACATTAGGAATCAGGGTGCGTATAATTTATGATAATCTTAATTGTAAACTACTTTAAATTGCCCCCCCCCCCCTCCAAACTCCGCCCATGAACAAGAGCATTATGAAAATACCAGCTGCGATGGAAGTGTAGTGACAGAACGGTCACTACTGTGTTGGCCCGTACGAGGGCTGGAGGCCCCAAGGGGGTGCCTGGGGGGTCACGTGCTGGAGGGATCCGGACCTTCCCAGAGGTGGGGGAAGGGAGGCGTGGCCTGGGAAGTGAGGCGTGGCCTGGGAAGTGAGGCGTGGCCTGGGAAGGGAGGCGTGGCCTGGGCGGAGCCGGCCACGCCAGAGAGACGAGATATAAGCGTGGTGTGAACGGGGAGCAGGGCTGTTCCTGAGAAGAATGAAGACACCTCGTGAAGATGTATGTGTTGTGATGGTGTTAAATTGCGATGGTGACATGCTGCCAGGGATTTGGAATTGTGCTGCTGGCTGTCACCTATCTTGGGGCGCAGGTCCTGACCAGGATGGCCCAGTGAGTGTTGCGTGTCTAACATGAACGTTGTGGTCCCGTCATGCTATGGCTGACGGCTTGACCTGACAGCCCGGAGATTGAAACACTCCGTGGTATGTCTAGCCTAGTGGGCTGTGCGCTCACATGGCTCGGAGAGTGTGGTCCCGTCATGCTATGGCTGACGGCTTGACCTGACAGCCCGGAGATTGAAACACTCCGTGGTATGTCTAGCCTAGTGGGCTGTGCGCTCACATGGCTCGGAGAGTGTGGTCCCGTCATGCTATGGCTGACGGCTTGACCTGACAGCCCGGAGATTGAAACACTCCGTGGCATGTCTAGCCTAGTGGGCTGTGCGCTCACATGGCTCGGAGAGTGTGGTCCCGTCATGCTGTGCCTGACGGCTTGACCTGACAGCCCGGAGATTGAAACACTCCGTGGCATGTCTAGCCTAGTGGGCTGTGCGCTCACATGGCTCGGAGAGTGTGGTCCCGTCATGCTGTGTCTGACGGCTTGACCTGACAGCCCGGAGATCGAGACACTCTGTGGCTTGTCTAGCCTTGTGGGCTGTGCGCTCACATGGCTCAGGGAGTGTGGTCCCGTCATGCTGTGTCTGACGGCTTGACCTGACAGCCCGGAAATCGAGACACTCTGTGGCTTGTCTAGCCTTGTGGGCTGTGCGCTCACATGGCTCAGGGAGGGTGGTCCCGTCATGCTATGGCTGACAGCTTGACCTGACGGCTCGGAGGTTGAGACCCTCTGAGGCGCGTTGAAACAGTGGGCTGGAGATTCGTAAGGTTCGGGTGGAGTTGGCCTGTTACGTTGAGACTGTTTCCCTCAGTTGTTAGGGTGCATGTTGTGCAGTGAGTGAACGATGGGTCGTCTCAGCTCGGTCGGTACAGCTATATGCTGCGATGCGAGTCTGGGAGAGAGACTGGGTCATCTCAGCTCGGTCGGTACAGCTATATGCTGCGATGCGAGTCTTGGAGAGAGACTGGGTTGTCTCAGCTCGGTCGGTACAGCTATATGCTGCGATGCGGGTCTTGGAGAGAGACTGGGTTAAAATCCCACCGATATGGCCGACGCGTGCTGCTGGTTGTGACGCCGCGTCGGAAAGGCGGTGGGGTGGTAACATGGAAATTCCCTCCCCGATATGGCCGACGCGTGCTACTGGTTGTGACGCCGCGTCGGAAAGGCGGTGGGGTGGTAACATGGAAATCCCCCCCCCGATATGGCCGACGCGTGCTACTGGTTGTGACGCCACGTCGGAAAGGCGGGGGGGTGCTAACGGGTGACTGTCATTGCATGCGTGATTCCAACGGGGGGGGGGCTGTGATGGAGCGTAAGTGGGTTAGCCGGTTTTCATGTATATTTGTTGTTAATTCCCCGTTTTCTATGCGGTTCCCTTTTACCCTCGTCGATTTTGTATATATTACGTGATTGTATTCCTTATCGGTCGCCGGTCATTTATTGATGTTGCTGGTTCGGAGGCACACCTTTTCGATGTTCACAGTTGTGTTACAGCCGGGGACGGCTGTGTGTTTATACAGGGGGGGGTGATGTAGTGACAGAACGGTCACTACTGTGTTGGCTCGTACGAGGGCTGGGGGCCCCAAGGGGGTGCCTGGGGGGTCACGTGCTGGAGGGATCCGGACCTTCCCAGAGGTGGGGGAAGGGAGGCGTGGCCTAGGAAGTGAGGCGTGGCCTGGGAAGTGAGGCGTGGCCTGGGAAGGGAGGCGTGGCCTGGGCGGAGCCGGCCACGCCAGAGAGACGAGATATAAGCGTGGTGTGAACGGGGAGCAGGGCTGTCCCTGAGAAGAATGAAGACACCTCGTGAAGATGCCAGAAGAGAGGACCTACAGTGAGCGGACTGCCAGCAGCCACCTGGCTGGGTCACGCTGGAGCGGCTAAAATACAATGGTGTGTTAGCTAGTGTAGGTCGGTGGTCACCACCCTATGTGTAGAGTAAGAGTAACTGTTGAGTAAACGTTGTGTTAATTAATAAATGAGTGTTGCCTCCCAAGAAGTGTGTGCGCCTAAATTGAACCCATTACAGAAGCAAGGCAGCATGATCGACATTTTTGGCGTGATTAATCATCGTCATGTCCTCAACCATGGGGGTAGGTCACTGCCATTGTTTACCTGAAGTAAACATTAGTGAGTGTTGGTTTCTGATGAGGATGTGATTACTGTGCAGTGTATTCTACTGTGACATCTTTGTCAAACCAGTTTCCCAATCGGAAGGAAAATGTCATGACACTTATAGATATGAAACTGATGAAGAAATGGATGATGGAGAATGAAATTCACGATGGAGATGGTGGCAATGAATATTAGAGATGCTATTTTGCCACAAACTTACCGATACCCCTGGCCCTTTGCAATTTGAAAAAGAGGAAAAATCCCAGATCAGATCAAGTCACTAAACATGTTATGTACATGCTTCCTTCTATAATGTCTCACGTTTTGGGCCAATTTTACTGTCGCATTTTTTATACAAAGGCAAAAGTCACCCCATTTTCCCGAATCAGAACTTTTACAGCAATCCATTTAAAGTTTAGAAAAAATATACCCCATTTTCCAAGTAAAATTTTACTGTAGATGTAATCTACAAATGTCCATGTTTAATACATCTAAAGAGGACATTTATCAAGATCCGGCGTGTACAAAATTATTTGGCACGTGTCATGACGGGTACTGCAATATCTTAACATATCCGTCCGGTGCTCGCCGAGCTGCAATGGCTTCCGGTTGCCGAACGAATACATAAGTTCGCACTCATTACACAAAAAGTGCTTGCCGCAAATGAACCACAATACCTTGCTGGTCTCAACAAGGAGCATAAACCATCACGCACACTCCAGTCATCCTCGAACAAAGACGGTCGCCGCATCGCACACTTTCAGATGCACATCTGTGGCCGTCTGGAACGCTCTTCCTTCCGATATTAAGAAGCCACTGGAAGCTATGCATTTGAAAATGTAGATTAAAAACTCACTTCTTTAGAACTGCTTCTGTGTTTAGTTTGTCCTTCCCCCACACGACCGATTAGTACGGTTGGCTAAGTACAGTGCGAAACAAGTAGAACATGTGATCCGAGTACATTTCCTTATGAAGCTCAAAGGAGTGTGAGAGAAACATTGTATGATGATGTTAAAATCAGTGATGAAGAGGTTTAATCCACCGGTGAGGAGCTTTATTGGTCAGAATTTTATAAATAGATTGACACGTGGAAATAATATATTTGTAAACATGACAATCTTGTTGGGTTGCGAAGGGTTAATGACCAAACCAAAAAAACAAATATGGTTCAAATGTATTGTGTAAGTTCTTATAAGCAGTGACTTTTAGCATCCTTTAATCAACGTAAACGTTGAATAAAAAATCGAATTATTAAATATTTTTGTCAAATTGTGAGTATATAACTTGGCATAATATGTATACGAGACACTTTTTGGGAGCTGAACTTGGCTTTGCATCATTTTGCGTTTGACATGACGAGTCCAAAGTATTTTTGTTTGATGTTAAATAGAAAACCAAACAATTCACATAGCTGGTTCACGTGATAAGAATCAATGACATTAAATGTAGTGTCCGAACTTTTTGGTGAAAATGTCACAACATGCAAGCTCTTCTGAGCACACATGCAAAAAAAGTAACCAGATTTTCTTCCGTATTAAATTAAAACAATACAATAAAAATAAAATGATAAGATAAATAATACAGTTTTGATTTAAAGCTTTCGTGACTGCAGGGATTCATATTCTTGGTTATTTCGGTAAAGTCACGTAAAAGTGAAATAATAAAATAATAAAAATATAAAACAATATATATTTTTTATATTTTATTATTTCTCTTTTATGTGACTTTACCGAAAGAACCACGCATCTATATATATATAAAATCGCGAATCTGTCTGTGTGTGTGTCTGTGTGTCGCCGGACCATACGCAGTTTCATTGGACGGCGGTTGCCCCTGGCAACGGGTAGCGACGCCTTCGCCGCGGGGTGGACGCCATTTTTAATTCCCGTTAAAAATAGGCGCACGCATTAACACACGACTCTGAGGTAAATTCATCAAAGTTTCACGTCCTCTTCACTCCCCCCCCACCACAATGTGTGCAATTACTATTATAGGGTCGGTAGATTATAAAATTATAGCGATTAGACAGTATTATTGTAGCGCGGGGGTGGGGGGGGGAAACGGCACCCGTACCCAGCCTCAGCCGGGTGGGCAATTTAGGCGAGGCCGGAGGCTCTGCACGGTACTAGGCCTCGACACCCACCACCCTACAGCGGATCGGCGCGCCTCACTAAAACCCTACAACAGATCGGCACGCCTCACACAAACCCTACAACGGATCGGCGCGCCTCACTAAAACCCTACAGCGGATCGGCGCGCCTCACTAAAACCCTACAACGGATCGGCGCGCCTCACTAAAACCCTACAACGGATCGGCGCGCCTCACTAAAACCCTACAACGGATCAGCGCGCCTCACTAAAACCCTACAGCGGATCGGCGCGCCTCACTAAAACCCTACAACGGATCGGCGCGCCTCACTAAAACCCTACAGCGGATCGGCGCGCCTCACTAAAACCCTACAACGGATCGGCGCGCCTCACTAAAACCCTACAACGGATCGGCGCGCCTCACAAATCCTACAACGGATCGGTACGCCTCACACAAATCCTCCAACGGATCGGCGCGCCTTACACAAACCCTACAACGGAAGCCTAACGCATTGTAGTGTCGTGGTTAGCGCGCCGCGCTACGAACCCGGCGACCCGAGTTCCATTCCGGCTCACGGCCACCACCGGTGACGATTATTTGAACTGGTCCTGGGCCTCCCCTAGGTCGACTCAGCCTCAAAACGAGTAACTCGTGTGGCGTATGAACATCGCCACTGGGGAGACAAAGGCGGCCGGGCGTGGTGGATCCAAGTCCCGGGCGAAGCCGGGTAGTACAGCTAGTCTTATTATAAAGTTCACTCCAGGCATGTTTTGCATGAAGTAGGAGCCTCATGTCAGCTTCTTCATGGTCACAAGTCAAAGATTCTACCTCTTTGAGAGACATAATGCCATCTTTAAGAGTGAGTTGATGACATACATTTCTGTGTGCCACAAAGATAGCTATGTCTTTTCCAGCTGCTTGTAAAGGCACAGTTATCCATGTCTCAAAGAGAAAGTCTGTCAAGGCTTCTTTATTTTCACCACTGGCTAGAAACTTAGTCCACTGACTTGGAGTCTTCTGCTTGATGCTGTATATTTGCAGTAATTGTTGTCCAGCAACAGCACGTCTTGATTGTTCAGCATTTTTGATGCTCACTGCCGGGTAGCGATCAATGACAAAATCGACCCTTGGACAACTGGACTTTCTACCCATCTTAATCATAAGTTGAAGAAGATCATCAGCAAGCTCACCGAATGTGTCTGGTATATTCTTGAGACTCCTGATCAATGCCATGCCATCTATCAGTAGGGCACTATTATCACCAACAGTCTTGTTCACATGACAGTCCTTGTTTTTTGATTCTAAACCATCAGTGCTTGCTAGCGGGGATGAGATATTGGCAAGTGAATATGTCAGAATCTCTTTCAAGTTTACAGACCGGGATTGACTTATCACTAACAGTCGTGCAAAGAGTCTCCTGTCATTTTTTAGAATGACTTGATTTCCATCTTTTGTCTTAGATGATTTCTTCATTTGATCCCCAAACGTAGTGAGCTTCAAGGACTTTATTGGAGAGAAGTCTGTTTTTGATGACTGGACTCGATCTTGGATGAAATTTTTCAGAGCTGTTTCACCTTTATCACAAGCACTTTGTATGTCATCTCTGACAGTCTTTGTAGCAACAACACCAGAGCTAACACATATAAGATCTTCACGAGGCAGGAAGGGATTGATCATAGACTCAACCGCTGAAACCAAAGATATAACAGCAGCATTGTCTTTTGCAATTCTTGTTGCATCCAACTCTTTATGACCCCTCTCTTCATGTTGCATTCCAGCCATCATTTCACACTGCCTTGTGATTGCAGAACGTTCAGGATGAGACAGTATCCATCGCTGGACGGCACCTCTGTTCAATGTGTAATAAAAGGACTCGGACACTTCTTTCTGTCTTCGTGTCTTTTATTGGGTTCTCGTCTTCACCCACACGGCACTCTGTTATAACTCTGTATTTGTAGCCCCCGGCTATTCACTGCTATTATAGCTTCCTCTCCCCTCTGACTCTCTGCTTCATCTACTGTAACCTCCTCCCTGCAGACTCGCTGCTACCCCTATGCAGACTCCCGCTGCTACCCCTATGTGCAGACCCTCTGGCTGCCACTGTATGCAGACCCGCTGCCCACTCTCCCTGCAGCCCCGCTGCTGACTGCAGCCCTCCTTGCTGCCTCGGGTCGGTCACCGCTGGCCAACGGTGCCGATCCTCGTTCCTCCCCGTGTTCGTGGCGATCTCGCCACACCCCGCTTCGCCCTACGTGGCCTTCCTCTGTTCCTGGTTCCCCGTCACTCCCTTTCCTCTTCCGGTTCCCCTCCTTCTATACTCAACCCCTCTCCCCCCACGTGACCTAACTCCTCCCCCCATGACGGCACCTCCGGAGGGCCATTTACAACCGCATTACATCACCCTCCCCCATAAAGAAAATCCAGCCGACCTCGGCTGAATTGCAACCTGAAAAGCAATGCGGGTGTAAAGGGCCAACACGTAAAAAAAAAGACACGAAGCATTGAAGAACAACATAACAATGAACACAACACAACACAATTTAACGAAACGTGAGGGATTTCGAGCGAGTACGGGTAGCCGGGCCGTCCCGGACGGTCGGCAGCCCACCCGCCGAGCGGGAACGTGGAAGGGTTTTAAGGGCGACGGGAGTGAGTTCATCCGTCGCCATTGGAGGCCCGCCACTGTCCCGGTCGCGTCCAGAGACATCCCGTAATCGCGTCCGCGGAGGGATAGGAAGAGCTGCAGGTCCCGTTGGTTCCGCGGCTCCGGTCGGCATCCCACGAGCGGAACGTCCTCCTTCCTGCTGCGGCACGGCCGGCTTGTCTGTGAAGGGTACTACAGGCGCTCTCGCAAGGTCAGCAGACACAGGCAAGGGCGAGTCGGCAGCAACAGACCCCGGCAAGGCAACTTCGGGAGATGACGCATCCGGCCGCGGGGCAATGTATGGCTTCAACCGGGATGTATGCACGAACCAGCGCCGCGAACCAACCTGAACACGCGCCGACTGTGGGTTGGGAACCTCAATGAGGCGGACCGGACCTTGCCACGGTTTATGTAATTTAGGAGAGGTACCTGGCCGCACCTGTGGGCAATGAAGCCAGGCCAGGTCCCCCTTTTTCCAGGGGCACTCTCCCTTCGAACGTCGGGCACACCGCTCATTCCTGGCCTGGGCTTTGGCCGTAGCCATGCGGGCTCTTTCCCTTGCCTCAGTGACACGGCGAACGTTGTCCTGAATATACTCAGGAAGAGGCTTAACAGGTCCCCTCGCACCGGTTCCCAACTGCTCATTAATCGGCGGCACATTTTCACGGCCGTACATAAGAAAGAACGGCGAGTATCCAGTAGCCGCGTGCGGCGTCATGCGATACGCCGAAAGCACCCCAGGGATATGCAAATCCCAATCAGATTGATTTTCCCCGACTGTATGGCACAGCATGGCGGACAGAGTCCGATTCAACCGTTCCACCATACCATCCGTTTGTGGGTGGTAGGGGGACGTCCGTATCTTTTTAGTTCCAAGAGCCGCACACACCTCCCCCAACAATTTGGACGAAAAGTTACGCCCTTGATCTGTAAGGAGCCTCTCCGGCGCCCCCTTGTCCATTACATACCCAAATAGAAAGGCGTCAGTGATAGACGCCGCTGACTGGTCAGGCAAAGGCCAGGCCATCGGCCAGCGAGAGAGGTACTCCACCCCCACCAGTAAATACTTATTTCCCTTAGCGGATGGCGGAAAGGGTCCCAAAATATCTAACGCCACCAGCTCATTAACCCGAGATACTTGAATCGATTGTATCGGCGGAACATATGGATGTTTAGGCGGTTTACGGCGGGCACAATCGGGACACGCGCGAACGTGACCGACGACATCCGTCGTCATGCCGTGCCAATAATAGTCTCGTTGCAGCGTCAATAGGGTTTTCTGCACCCCCAGGTGTAAAAGTGTGTCACAGTGCAAAGATCTAATCAATTCATAGCGCAATGACGCAGGCACAACGAGACGCCAGTGTTCCTGTATCCCTTCCCTCCACATCAGTAACCCATCTTGGAGAGCAGTTTCCGAAATACCACCCGCACCGACTTCCTTACCCGCCTTCTCCGTACGTTTTCGTAACGACACCAAAGAACCGTCCAACATTTGCTCCCGAATCCACACAGACCGTGGAAGACGCAAAATCCCGTCAGCCGGTCCCCCATCAACCGGTCCCGGTGTAAGCGGAGTTTCGAGAACATCCACTGCCAGCGCGACAGGCTGAGGGGGGGGCTGAGTCGGTCCACACCTATGCGTCCCCGACGCACACGCACAAGGGGATTGTTGCGGCAACCTGGACAGTGCGTCCGCGTTAGCGTGACGCACACCCTTCCGATGGTGAATTTGGAAGGAGAATTCTTGCAACGTGTCCAGCCATCTCGCCAATTGTCCGGATGGCTGGTCCATCTTAAGAGCGTACTGCAAGGCCGCATGGTCCGTTCGGACAATAAACGACCAACCGTACAGATACGGTCGAAATTGGCGGAGAAAAAACACAATAGCCAAAAGTTCCCTGCGAGTGACGCAGTAACGGGTTTCCGCGGGAGACAAAACCCGACTCCCATACGCCACCACACGCTCAACACCACCTTTTGACTGGGACAACACCGCCCCAATACCAGTGTCACTCGCATCAGTATCCAGAATGAAGGGATGTTCAAAATCCGGATAATCCAACGTCGGCGCAGTAGCCAATAAATCGCGCAGGCTCCGAAACGCCGCCTCCTCCGGCGGTCCCCACACAAATTTATGCCCCTTCCCAGTAAGGAGATGCAAAGGCCTGGCGATAGTAGCGAAATTCGGAACAAACCTCCGATAATATGAGGCGAACCCCAAAAACCGACGCACATCACCCACCGTGGCCGGGGTCGGCCAATCCCTGACACACGCAGTTTTCTCTGGATCCGTGGCCACCCCGTCCGCACTAACAATATGTCCCAAGTATCGAACGGAGCGTTGCAGTAGATGACATTTCTTAGGCTTGAATTTCAAATTAGCAGAACGCATTCTGGCAAACACAGCCTCCAACCGCAGTAAATGCTCATCAAATGTGCGGCTGAAGACAATAATATCATCTAAATAAATGAGACATGTCTCCCACTGCAACCCCGTCAATACCAACTCCATCAATCGCTGAAAAGTGGCAGGGGCTGCATTCAACCCCATCGGCAGACAGTTAAATTGGAATAACCCCTGCGGCGTACGGAAAGCTGTCTTTTCCCGCGAGGGCTCATCAAGGGGGAGCTGCCAGAAGCCCGAAGAGAGATCTAGCGTTGAAAAAAACTTAGCCCTGACAAGGCGTCGAGAGAATCGTCCATACGCGGCAGGGGATACGCATCTGCCACCGACACTTTATTCAACTTCCGAAAATCCACACAAAATCGCAATTTACCATCCTTTTTTTTAACCAACACAACAGGCGCGCCCCACGGGCTATTAGACGGAGATATAATATCCGCTTTCAACATGTCTTCCACCGCCCCTCGAACATGCTCACGCTCAGCCGGACTCATCCGATGCGAGTTCAAGCGGATAGGGGCAGCGTCCCCCGTGTCGATATGATGAGAGAGCAGTGAGGTGCGTCCCAAGTCCAAATCGTCCGAGCTAAACACATCGGAATAGCTCGATAATAATTTATGAATCGCACAACGCTGCTCGGTGGAAAGGGCCGAATTTTCCGCACATAGTTCGGCGATCCAACGATCGTCCACCCCTCCATCGTGTGAAACACCACCCACCAGCCCCCCGTCCGGCATGTCACTCTGAGCCGTAAACGCCGTAGTGGCGTGTGCCACAACGGTACCAGCCGGCACACACACGCTTTCAGTACTCGCATTTAACACCTGCAAAAACGGGCGCTGATCCGGACGGACAATGGTTTGCGCCCCCACCAGTGCCAATCCGCCCGTAACAGCGGCGGACGGCGACAGCAAAATCCCAAAAGCACCCTGCCGACCCGGAACCGGCTTCCGGTATCGTAAGGGAATGAGCATCTGCGAGCCAGGTGGAATATCAACCGAAACTTCCGATAACGCCTGCACCTGGGCAACCGGAGCCGGCCGCCCCCAGGCGGACTGTAAAAACGCCAATTTCCGGCCCCCTGGTAGTTCAATGCAATTTTCGTTGATTCTAATTAGAATGGGCATCTTAGCCAAAAAATCGGTACCCAACAGGCAAGGAACCGCCAGGGACCTTGAAATTAACACAACGCCCGAGACCGAGACACCCCCAATAGAAATGTTAGCGTCCACCTGTCCCACAATGCCCATACTACCCCCGTTCGCAGCGATGCAGGAAGCGTAAGCCGGCCTCACGGCCCCCGGTGGGATGTTCAAAAGATGGAATATCACATCCGAAATAATGGTCGCGGACGCCCCGGAATCCACCAAAATACGTACGTCCACCCCTTGAATCGACCCCGGTACAGTGGACGACCCGGTAGCGGCCGCGACAACCCGCCGAGCCAGCTTACGCCACTGCGTTATTGAACGACAAGGCGCAGATACTGGCCTCCCGTATTTTACAACATCCGCGTCGCATACCAACGGCGATGAGTGAGGTGTCGGGCCTTGCCGGGTGTCTGGTGCGCACCGACTTGCCTGTGCCGGAGGGTCTTTCTTTGGGGCGTCCGCTGTCGAGGCCTCCTGCTGGGGCGGCCCCGGAACCCGGGCCCAGCAGTCCCTGGCATAGTGGCCCCGACGGCCGCAGCGGAAGCAGTCGACGTCGGGGCGGCGCGCAGCGGGCACCCCGTCCCGACGCGGCCGCACCGGCGGCGGAGCCCGCGGCCCCGGCCCGCTCCGGGCCGGCCACGGAGCAGAGGCAGCCGACAACTCCTTCTGGCCGGTCGCATCCGGCACGTACACGGCCTTCGTAGGGTCCCACCCTACGGCCCCCCCATCGACGACAGGACCGCCCGTCCACGCCGTCACCTGTTTCCAGCGGCGGAGATTGAACTGGGCTTCCAAACACTTGGCCGCGGTCCGGGACGTGAGTTTCTCGTGACCGCACGCCGGCATAGGAATGCCGAGATCTCGGGACAACTCCAACATCTTCCCCAAGATGAGTGGTTCCAGCAGGTCTGGCTCCGTCTCCGGGTAAGCGGCCATAGCGAGTTCCAACACGGCGCCCCTGTACGCTACAGGTGACTCCTCAGGTGCGCGTTGCCGCTGCACGAATCGGCGATGGGCGTCATCCGGTGGCTCGTACGCGTCCGCCATTTCATCGAACACCCCTCGCAGAGTTTTCTTCTTCGCAGCTTTTATAGAGCGAAAAAAACGAACGGACTCATCATCAAGAAGAGTCGGGAGCACCTCCAGTGCCTCAGCGTCCGTCCACCTTGCCGTACGTACCGCCGCCAAAAATCTACAGGCGAACGCACTCCAATCGCCCCCGATGGAGAACTCTTTGACGGTTGTAAGGTGACGACTGCGACTCCTTGGCTTGCTTCCGTCCGTCGCTGACTCTTCCGGCGGTAAGTTCAGCAAGGCGTCGCAACGCTGTGTCGCCAAGATGGCGGACGATCCTCGCGGCGGCCCCAAAATGGCGGCTTCCCGCCTTCCGTGGTGCGCCACGCCCAAGATGGCGTCTTCACGCCGCGTGGCCGATGGCGGCGCCATCGAAGACGACCCGGGCTCCTGCCGATCACCACCGTCACCTTCCAACGCCGCCCTTGGCGTGACAAGGTCACACAACTCCGTGATGACGGTTTTTAGGGTTGCCAGTTGCTCCGCCATCCGGGTCCATCTTAAATCTTCGTCCTTCAACGCAGATGGGTCGGACGCAGCGGCAACCTCCTCGACACCCGGGCCCTCACGGATCTCTCCCTCCGCCGAAGTGAAGCCGACCTCAGGAGGAAGATCGTCGTCGTCCGATGATGAAGCCGACGCCGGAGATGGGATATTCTTCTTCCTCAGTTGTTTCGCCATGCCGTTTCACTTCTGACTCCAGTGTAATAAAAGGACTCGGACACTTCTTTCTGTCTTCGTGTCTTTTATTGGGTTCTCGTCTTCACCCACACGGCACTCTGTTATAACTCTGTATTTGTAGCCCCCGGCTATTCACTGCTATTATAGCTTCCTCTCCCCTCTGACTCTCTGCTTCATCTACTGTAACCTCCTCCCTGCAGACTCGCTGCTACCCCTATGCAGACTCCCGCTGCTACCCCTATGTGCAGACCCTCTGGCTGCCACTGTATGCAGACCCGCTGCCCACTCTCCCTGCAGCCCCGCTGCTGACTGCAGCCCTCCTTGCTGCCTCGGGTCGGTCACCGCTGGCCAACGGTGCCGATCCTCGTTCCTCCCCGTGTTCGTGGCGATCTCGCCACACCCCGCTTCGCCCTACGTGGCCTTCCTCTGTTCCTGGTTCCCCGTCACTCCCTTTCCTCTTCCGGTTCCCCTCCTTCTATACTCAACCCCTCTCCCCCCACGTGACCTAACTCCTCCCCCCATGACGGCACCTCCGGAGGGCAATTTACAACCGCATTACAAATGTTATCCCAGTTATGCCGCCTTTGGTCTTTGAATCACGGTTGCAGGTTTGTTCTATTGCTTGGTCACAAGCTATGGATGAGAACCTGTTAGCATCCTTACGCTGTACTGTCCAGTTTCCTTTTGCAGTAACTTCTTCATAGCAGTGTGAATGAGTCTTTGGAAGATTGATCATCTCGACCCAATATGCTGATAGGTACCTTGCATAATATGCAAAATACCATGCCAGCCTACGTCTCACTGTTGCTAAGTGAAGGCTCCAGTCAGAGTCTCTGGTTGCTCTAATGAAACTCAGTAACAGTTGAACCATTTCAATGTATGAGCTCCAAAGTCCAAAGGTAGAATTAACAGAGGTCATCTCATGTACATATCTATCATAGCAGGACAGCATATCTGATATGTCAGACACTGAGTTAGATGAAAATCCTGCCTCAGACTTGTACTCTCGTACTAGATCTTCCATGGCTGATATGTAACGAGTGTGCTGTTGCTCAGGAAGGGACTGAAGAATGACCTCAACCGCAATATATGCATTGCCTCAAATAGGAGTTTGTGTGCACGAATGCTACGGTTGTAGTGATGTCCACTAATGACTCCATTTATTGAACCAACAGCTACCACATTTGATTCAATCAGCATATCCTGTAGTCCTGCTTCTTTGAAACGTTTGCCTATCACTGCCATAAAGGACATGGCTGTGTGGAACTCACCTTAATCGAGCTTGATCGCCGCTATCAGATGAAGCTGCACTGCTTACGTCCTCCATGTTTACATGTGCGTAGTGATATTGGCTTGATTTTGGCTCAGACCTACTTACATTTTCGATGCTGATTGGTTGAAAATCTAGCTCAACAGTTTTATATGTCTCAATACTCAGTCAATATAGTGCGCCAATAAATTACACTTTTCTCATTAACTGCAGGATAATGCGTGGAGAACTTTTTTCTTGGATACCTTTTATTAACGTTGAACATATTGAGCAAAAGAAAAAAGTGCCCCGTTTGTCGGAACGAAACTGAACGATACAGCTCACGTACAGCGGCCTATTACTGCCATTTTACGAATTGCAGTAATACTCAAATGGCGTACAAGTTGTATTCCTCGTTTCCAATAGTTAACAACCAATGTGTGGCTTACGCTTTGCTCAATAAACACATCTTTAAAGTTTTACTAGACGTCTCCTTTGAAGGCACGAATAACTAATGGTAAAGTAGTTTACTTTATATATCTGAAACACATCAATAAATGCATTATAATAAGCGATGTAAGCATATGCCATCGGAATAACATTTGGAGAAACATACATTAATCCCTTCTTGAATGTAAAAATAATATATGAATTTATGAATGTGCAGCCTTTATCATTCCACTGCTGAATGAATGTCTTTCCATTATATGATACTTCACCATGCTGGTCATTGCTGGTAAATACGATGTCTCCAATTTGCAAATGTTCTCTGTGTAATTAAGAGCATAGATCTGCCCATGCTTCTTTGTGCACCCTTTTGTTTTATTTCCTTTAGTTATATCTGGCCATGCTTCTGATCCGTATAGTAACATCAGGTAATGTACACTTATTAAATACTTTATTCTTTAGGGCTCATTTGGTATGTTGCTATTCATTCTTAAGATAAACATTTCTCAAAAGGAGTCGAAACATGCTGCCGTCCACTTCTTTATGTCACTATTTCGATCCTGGTCTGCTTTAAAAAAATTTACCCATTCGCCTCTTATGTAGAGTTACTATCTTTTTCACAGACCACAAATAAACAGATGTATTTTTGTTCCAAAAGTATGTTATTGAACAAACGATTCAGTTCCACACAGAAGGGCATGTATGGGAATTGACACCAGTTATAGACGCAATGTGAAATAGAATTATTATTACCAGCGGTTTACATTTTGAACCCGTCTTATGCCATGTGTTTTAATAAACTCTACATCCCTGGTGACTACTTCCTTAACTTGGATAACCCTGGAGGGGAAATGACGGGGGGGGGAGGCGGGAAAAAAGAACAATAATAGGGAGGGTAGGGGTGAAGGGGAGGGGTGGAGGTGCCCACTAGAGGAGGAGCCGTAAATAGATTCCAAGTTTGGTGATATGCCTCCCTGCCCCTTAAATGTGTGCACTTAAATGTGCACAATTAAGGGGCAGGGAGGGGGGGACGTGCTGTTTCCAGTTGGCTATAATCGTGAGTGTTTGCCGTAACATTAAATAGTTGGTATAATGTGGTTGCCTCCCTGAATAGGCCTCGAGGTTTCAGCCATGGACTTTTTAAAAATCCTTTATATTAAGTTCACTTGCTTGCTTGCTTGCGTGCTTACGACCGTCCAAATCTTTCGGTCGTTTTTTAACCCACTTCCCGTGATCCAATCGAGCTGACATTTTGCACACAGACTCGTTGTGCGTGACAATTTATTTTCGTGAAATTTTTTTTCTCCAAATTTTTCCACTTTTTAGGAAAACATTTTTTCATATTTAATTTAAAATACCAATGTGATAAAAATGAAACTCTTACTCAAGAAAAACAGAAATGAATAATAAAATAAAACCGATGCCACGCATATAAAGGATTTATAGTGAAAAACTTTGTTTTTACGGGTGAATTTTTTGTCAACCTAGGTCCATCAAAACTGTACAGTTTACTCCAATGAAGTTCAACACAATACCGGGTACTAGATCTTGAACAAATCAATTCCGTCCACCGGAACACAGGTGACAATTCCTAAAACTGTACTGGATCACACCCAGACAGGACGTGATCCTACTCTTGCGGCACACAGACATCGTTCAAATAGATCTATTAAGATCAGAAAAATTTTAAATTTAGAGGCCAACCACATGAGCAAGCCAAAGTTTACAATGCAGACTGGGAAACGGTTTCTAAAATTTCATTCCTCAACACTGCTTGGGTGTATTTTTGAAAGCAATGTCTTGATATGCATGCACCAATTCGAAGATTTACAATAAAGGGAAATCACCGAACCTGGCATCGCCCACAAATTGCCGTACTTATGAGGGCCAGAGAGGCAGGATAGAAGGTAGATAAAACATATCTTTATATGGAATGGTTACAATAAAAGGATTCTAATAAACCCTTGCACTCGACCAGTGCGTAGTGCCAAATGCAACTTTTTAAAATTATGCTTCTAAACTAATATTGAAACCATAAGTTTTTTTAATGTGCAGCTAAGTCTATCGAAAGCAGTCGTGGTAATAGTGTAATGTGAGCGAGGATTGAGGGGGGGGCGGAGTCTGGGTCACGTGGGGAGTGGGTGGAGTTAGGGTCACGTGGGGGAGAGGATTTGGGGAGAGAACCGGAAGGGGAAGGGGGAGTTGAGACGGAGTGAAATAGGAGGAGGTCACACTGGGCAAGAGGGAGAGTGTGGCGCGGTCGCCACGCGGTGGGAGACGTCGACACCGACAGCCATCGGTGTCAGACCAAGAGAGCTAACGGGGCAGTGAGAGGCTAGCTGTGGAAGGGGCAGCAGTGACGCTAGATAGCGGGGCAGCGGTGTGGCTGCAAGGATTGCCTGATGGGTCAGCAGGGAGACTGCATATTGGAGCAGCAGGGAGACTGCACAACGGAGCAGCCGAGAGCTGTGAAGAGGTCGTCGAGCGGGACGCGGGCCTGAGCTAGACGCCGTGGTACGGAGATTCTAAGAACCCAATAAAGGACAACGGAGATCGACATCTGAGAGAGAGTCCTTTATTACATTAGTGTCAGAAGTGAAACGGCATGTCAAAACAGCTCAGGAAGAAGACCGTCCCTGCACCATCTTCGGCAACATCTTCCGACAACGACCCCCCCTCAGCGGTGGCGCTACCCACGATGGAGGAGGAAAGCGGAGCGGGGACGAGCGGGATTCCAGCCGTGCAGGACGTGGCCGCCTCGGTGCGCCCACCCGCGCGACTGGACGCTGACGAGGGATGGCGACAGGTGGTGGCGCAACTGGAGGCGCTGAAGACGGTACTGGCGCAATTGTGCGTTCTCGTCACGCCGGCGACGACTTCGGGGAGGCCCGGCGGGGAACAACGGGCCGGGGCCTTGCCGTCGCCGTCAGCCCTCTCGACCACGCGGCACGAAGACACCATCTTGGGCGTGGCCGAAGAAGAACGGCGGGAAGCCGCCATCTTGCGCCCTCCGCCGCGGGAAGCCGCCATCTTGCACACGTTGCGGAGCAACGCCATCTTGTCGCTGCCGCGCGTGTCACCATCGGAGGAAGACGGAGGAGCAAGAACCCGCAGCCGTCACTTAACAACGGTCAAAGAATTCTCAATCGGCGGCGATTGGAGCGCATTCATATTCTTAGGTTTTTTCGGTAAAGTCACGTAGGTAAAACATCAAAATTAATAAAAATAATATAAAATAAAAATCACGACGTTTCGGAGGCAACACAAGTCTCCGTCATCAGGTGGGACCGTCACGGCTGGATTAGCTGCATCAAGTGGCTGTGACGGTCCCACCTGATGACGGAGACTTGTGTTGCCTCCGAAACGTCGTGATTTTTATTTTATTTTATTTTTATTAATTCTGATGTTTTACCTACGTGACTTTACCGAAAAAACCTAAGAATATGATTCCTTTCAGTCACGAAAGCTTCAAATCTAGAATGGAGCGCATTCGCCTGCCGTTTCCAAGCGGCCGTACGCTCCGCCATGTGGACGGACGCGGAGGCCCTGGAAGTCTTACCAACACTTCTCGACGACGAGTCCGTCCGGTTTTTCCGCTCCATCAAGGCCGACAAGAAGAAGACGCTGCAGGGTGTCTTCGAGGAGATGGCAGATGTGTATGAGCCTCCGGACGACGCCCATCAGAGATTTGTTCAGCGCCAACGGGCGCCTGAGGAATCGCCGGTGGCCTACAGAGGCACAGTTCTGGAACTGGCGATGGCGGCATACCCCGAGACGGAGCCCGATTTGTTGGAGCCCCTCGTGTTGGGCAAAATGCTCGAGTTATCTAGAGACCTGAGGATCCCCATGCCGGTGTGCAGCCATGATAAATTGACGTCCCGTGCTGTGGCTAAGTGCTTGGACGCTCAATTTAATCTCCGATGCTGGAAGCAGGTGTCGGCTTGGACGGGGGGGCCCGTCATTGAAGGCGGTGCTACGGGGTGGGATCCTACGAAGGCGATCTACGTTCCTGACGACAAGGGTCCGCAGGAGTTGACGGCCGCCTCCGCCCAGTGGCCTGCTCGGAGGGGGACGGGGCCGAGGTCCGCGCCGCCGGCGCGGGAGCGTCGGGACAGGGGGGGTGCCGCGCGTCGGAACGACGTGGAGTGCTTCCGCTGCGGCCGTAAGGGCCACTCGCAAGGGACTGCTGGGCTCGCCCCAGCAGGAGGCCTCGACCACGGACGCCGCACGAAAAAGACCCACCAGTACAGGCAAGTCGGTGCGCACCAGACACCCGGCAAGGCCTGTCACCTCATGCATCACCATCGCCGCGCGGTCCGTGTGTCGTTAACAACAAGGTGCCTCCAGTTGACCCGGGTCGCTTGCTGACGCAATGGCGCCGATTGGCACGTAGGGTAGTTGCGGCTGCTACGGGGTCGTCCACGGTACCGGTTTCCATTCAGGGGGTCGGGGCGCGTATTTTGGTGGACTCCGGTGCGTCCGCGACCATTATTTCGGATGTCATTTTCCATCTTTTGGGCATTCCGCCAGGGAAAGTGCGAGTGGTTTATGATTCATGCATAGCGGCGAATGGGGGAAGTATGAGCATTGTGGGCCAGGTGGACGCCAACATATCCATCGGGGGGGTGTCGGCTTCAGGGACCGTGTTGATCTCTAGGTCCCTCGCGGTGTCCTGTTTGTTGGGGACTGATTTCCTGGCAAAAATGCCCATTCAAATAAGGATTGATCAAAACTGTATTGAATTACCGGGGAGGCGTAAAATTTCGTTCCTACCGTCGCCATGGGGCCAGTCTGCCCCTGTTTGCCAGGTGCAGGCGCTGTCCGAGGTATCTGTTGACATTCCACCTGGTTCGCAGATGCTTATCCCGTTGAGATATCGGAAGCCAGTACCTGGCGTAGAGGGAGCGGCAGGGGTTCTGTTATCGCCGTCCACGGCTATAACGGGCGGCTCGGCGCTGGTTGGGGCACAAACAATTGTCCGGCCGGGCCAGCCCCCATTCTTACAGGTGCTAAATGGGAGTGCAGAGATTGTCAGTGTCCTGGCCGGAACGGTTGTGGCTCACGCCACGACCGCGTTCACGACCCATGACAACCGGGTCTGCCGGGACATGGTAGGGGGGGGTTTCGGGGCCTACGGGGCAGGATGATCGTTGGGTTGCCGAGTTGTGCGGGGAGAATTCATCCCTGACCGGAGAGCAACGGTCCGCGCTTTGCGCGCTGTTGCTAAGCTATTCCGACGTGTTCAGCTCGGATGATTTTGACTTGGGACGCACCTCCTTGCTTTCCCACCACATTGATACGGGGGATGCCGCTCCGATTCAGTTGAACTCGCATCGGTTGAGCCCGACGGAGCGGGATCAGGTCCGCAGTGCAGTGGAGGACATGCTGGCCGCTGACATAATATCCCCATCTAACAGTCCATGGGGCGCGCCGGTAGTCCTTGTGAAGAAGAAGGATGGGAAACTGCGATTTTGCGTCGATTTTCGAAAATTGAACAAGGTGTCCATCGCAGACGCGTACCCCCTGCCGCGTATGGATGATTCCCTCGATGCCTTGTCTGGGACGAAGTTTTTTTCAACATTGGATCTCTCTTCGGGATTCTGGCAGCTTCCCCTTGACGAGTCTTCGAGGGAAAAGACGGCTTTTTGCACGCCGCAGGGACTGTTTCAGTTTAATTGCCTTCCGATGGGCTTGAATGCGGCTCCAGCCACTTTTCAGCGGTTGATGGAGCTGGTGTTAACGGGTCTGCAGTGGGAGACATGTTTGATTTATTTAGACGATGTCATTGTCTTTAGCCGCACATTTGACAAACATTTGCAGAGATTGGAGATGGTTTTTGTTAGGATGCGCTCCGCAAATTTAAAATTCAAACCGAAAAAGTGTCACCTACTGCAACGATCCGTGCGTTATTTTGGACACATAGTCAGTGCGGACGGGGTGGCCACGGGCCCGGAGAAGATGGCGTGCGTCCGTAACTGGCCAACCCCGGCCTCGGTTGGGGACGTGCGTCGCTTCTTGGGGTTCGCCTCATACTATCGCAGGTTCGTCCCGAACTTTGCTATGATCGCTAGGCCCTTGCACCTCCTTACGGGTAAAGGTCGGAGGTTCCGTTGGGGTCCGCCGGAGGAAGCGGCGTTTCAGGGCCTACACGATCGGTTGGCGACGGCGCCGACATTGGACTATCCGGATTTCGATAGACCGTTTATTCTGGATACGGACGCTAGTGACACTGGGATTGGGGCCGTTCTGTCACAGTCCAAAGGCGGCGTGGAGCGCGTGGTAGCCTATGGTAGCCATGTACTGTCCCCGGCAGAAACCCGCTACTGCGTCACTCGCCGCAAATTATTGGCTATTGTCCATTTTCTCCGCCAATATCGGCCGTATCTTTACGGCCGGTCATTTATTGTGCGCACGGACCATGCGGCTCTGCAATATGCCCTGAGGGTTGACCAACCATCTGGCCAACTGGCACGATGGTTGGAAACCCTGCAGGAATTTTCATTCGACATACAATATCGGAAGGGGTCGCGTCACGCGAATGCGGATGCACTCTCCAGATTACCGCAGGGGTCCCCTTGCGCTTGCGCGTCGGGCACGAATAGGTGTACGCCGGTTCAGCTACCCCCTCGGCCTGTCGTGTCAGCTGTCGAGATGCCTGGGGCTCCGGTGTGCCCAGGACCAGCCGATGGGGTTCTGAACCTTCCGCGCTCGGTATGGATTCGCGAACAATTGCTTGACGACTCATTGGGGGCTTTACGGAGTCGGGCTGCGAAGGGAGCGGGAAAATTGCTGTCCGGTGGGACGCCGGGGGCCGCTCTCCAGGATGGGTTGCTCATGTGGAGAGAGGGATTGCATGACCGCTGGCGTCTGGTGGTACCGTCGTCGCTACGGTACGAATTGATTCGGACTCTGCACGGCGACACTTTATTACATCTCGGGGTGCAGAAGACTTTGTTAACATTACAGCATGACTACTTCTGGCACGGCATGACGACGGATGTCGTCGGACACATTCGGGCGTGTCCCGAGTCTGCCCGGCGGAAGCCGCCTAAAAACCCTTACGTGCCGCCGGTGCACTCTATACAAGTGTCTCGAATCAACGAGTTGGTGGCGCTGGATATTTTGGGACCTTTCCCGCCGTCCGCTAGGGGTAATAAATATTTGCTGGTCGGGGTGGAATATCTTTTCCGCTGGCCAATGGCTTGGCCCTTACCCGACCAGTCGGCGGCGTCTATCACGGACGCCTTCCTATTTGGATATGTGATGGACAAGGGGGCGCCGGAGAGGCTACTCACGGATCAGGGGCGAAATTTTTCTTCCAAATTGTTGGCGGAAGTGTGCGCTGCTCTGGGAACCAAGAAGGTTCGTACGTCTCCTTACCACCCGCAGACGGATGGCATGGTGGAACGCCTTAATCTGATGCTGTCGGCCATGCTATGTCACATGGTTGATGAGAAACAAGCTGATTGGAACTTGCATATACCTGGGGTACTCTCTGCGTATCGGATGACGCCTCATGCGTCCACTGGGTATTCTCCATTTTTTCTCATGTACGGCCGCGAGAATGTGCCGCCGGTGGAAGTACAGCTGAGTACGGGGGCGAAGGGTCCTGTTAAACCTCTCCCTGAATATATTCAGGAAACGGTTCGACGCATCGCCGAGGCACGGGAGGGGGCCCGGTTGGCTACTGCCAAGACTCAGGCGCGAAACGAGCGTTGCGCCCGACGCTCGACCGGTACGTGCCCCTGGCGAGTGGGAGACATGGCATGGCTGCACTGCTCGCAGGTGCGGCCGGGGACCTCCCCTAAGCTTCACAAACCATGGCAAGGGCCGGTTAAGCTTATTGAAGTCCCTAACCCACAATCCGCATGGGTTCGGTTCGGATTGCGGCGCTGGTACGTTCATACGTCTAGATTGAAGCCCTACGTGGCCCCGCGGATGGATGCGTCATCCCCTGATGTTGCCTTGCCGGTGTCTGTTGCGCCCGACGCACCTCTGCCCTTGCCTGTTGACTCTGCAAGCGCGCCTGTCGTGCCTTCTACAGACAAACCAGCCGTGACGCAGGCGGATGTGGCAAATCCTGCTCTGGGTGGGCCTACCACGGCGACGGGGCCCCGTTGCCCTTCCAACCCCACCACAGACACGGTTGCCGGAGACCCCGGACTTGGGTCTCCCTGGGGGACGGGACTTTGGTGTTGACAGGCCTCTAACAGGGGCGGGCGGTTCTACTCCCGTCGATATTAAGACCCCGTCGCGTTCTCGGTCCGTGGGGGTACCGCCGCCCGTTCGGGACGGGCCGGCGACCCGCACGCGTTCCAAATCCCTTTCCTTTCGTTGATTGTTATTGTTCTTGTTCTTGTTATCGTTTTATACTCTCTGTTGTCCAGTGATGCCAGATGGTTCCAATATTGCTCGCATTATTTTTTGTAATTGTTGCAGCCGGGGATGGCTGGGTTTTCATTACGGGGGGGGGGGTCGTGTAATGCGAGCAAGGATTGAGGGGGGGCGGAGTCTGGGTCACGTGGGGAGTGGGTGGAGTTAGGGTCACGTGGGGGAGAGGATTTAGGGAGAGAACCGGAAGGGGAAGGGGGAGTTGAGACGGAGTGAAATAGGAGGAGGCCACGCTGGGCAAGAGGGAGAGTGTGGCGCGGTCGCCACGCAGTGGGAGACGTCGACACCGACAGCCATCGGTGTCAGACCAAGAGAGCTAACGGGGCAGTGAGAGGCTAGCTGTGGAAGGGGCAGCAGTGACGCTAGATAGCGGGGCAGCGTTGTGGCTGCAAGGATTGCCTGACGGGGCGGCAGGGAGACTGCATATTGGAGCAACAGGGAGACTGCACAACGGAGCAGCCGAGAGCTGTGGAGAGGTCGTCGAGCGGGACGCGGGCCTGAGCGAGACGCCGTGGTACGGAGATTCTACGAACCCAATAAAGGACAACGGAGATCGACATCTGAGAGAGAGTCCTTTATTACAATAGGAAACACATCACTGGCAGCCATACTATCATAAATGAACTAAACCTTAATTTGTATTCAGCTGGTCACATCTTTGATAGATCAATGAATTCAAAAGCTCCAGTTTGGGCTCCGCAAATCCATTGCATGCCCTCCCCACTTGTAGACAAAAATGGCTATAATCTATCCCGAGCTTTTAAACTATATCACAGAGCTGGATGTGCTCAACCAACTAGCCTATATCAAGACATCCTACTCAACAGTAGGTAGATAAACTACCCGCTTTTAATTTGGATGCAGTGGGTGACATAATCTGTACACCTCTTTTCCATTTTATATAGCACAAGCTGATATACCCGGCGTTGCCCGGGCCAAAAAAATATTTCAAAACTACTCTTAAAAATCACACAGCAGTGCGTAAAGACTGTGGTGGTACCTGCTATGATTACAGCAGTGCATACCGACTGTGGTGATACCTGCTATCACTACAGTAGTACATGCTGACTCTATAGCAGTATTTATCGACTCTATAGCACAAAGTACTCACCTGACAGAGTGGCGTGGTGAGGCCTAGTCCTGTGCAGAGCCTCCGGCCTCGCCTAGATTGTCCAGCCGGCCGAGGTAGCACCATGGCAGGCTGGGGATTGGCTGCTGCCCCTGACCCCCCCCCCCCCAGCCACGATCTCCCAGGCCGCTCTGCAGTAATATCTATGGCCTATAATGGTAGCATCTACCGACTGTACGCATCGGGGTGGGAGGGGACATCCAACAGTGAAGAATTTACCTCAGCGTTTAGTAATATTTTGATAGCATTTTTAACTCGAAAGAAAATGTCCCCCTCACTCTCACCAAAGGCGTTCGACTTGGCATGGGCCGTCCCCCCCACCAAAGGCGCGTGAGTTGGTATGGTCGGTCGTGCGTCATAAATAAATAAAGAGATAGCACACAAAAATCGCACTAAATCGCTAATTAAACTAATTTTAAGTTGACGGATGTGAAAAAGAAATAGCGCTTGCTCACCGCGGGGCTAACGGCGTGGTACCTGGCTTTTTTTATGTAAACCCCACCATTGCAGAGGCAAATCCTTCGCAAATGCGCAGACACACACAAACCCACACAGAAACTTGTTAAGGCCCGAACTTAACAATTACGCCTTTAAAAATGAGCTGCTTCACCCAAAACAATCAGGCTTCGGGAATAATTATGGCACAACTACCGCAGTCCTTGACTCCCTTCATTTTGTATTTAATAGATTGGACAATAAACAATACTGTCCCATACTCTTTCTTGACACTAAATAGTTTCGAAAGCCTCAATTTCTCCAGGAATACCATTGTCCGTTTCAATAGCTACCTCTTTGAAGCTAAATCAGGTTTCAGTCAAGACCTTGGTATCTAAAAAAATACAAAAAATCACGAAGGGAGTTCCACAAGGCTCCATGCTTGGACCACTCGTATTCGCCCTCTACGTAAATGTTCTGGAAACCTCACATGAAGTACTCAACGTTGTTTGCTGACGATACTGCAATCATGGTAGCTTGAAATTCATCAGAAAAAGATATAAAGTGATTTTGACCTCATTCAGAACGAAATTATTTACCTCAGATTCGTTCCGAATGCAAATAAAACCAAATATGTTTTCCAATAAGAGAAATCCTGCCATGTTTCCAACCCAGGTTATATCTCTAGGCAATCAACAAATTGAACAGGTGGAGGAGTAAAAATATTTTGGCTTCACCATCGACTCTAAATTGAAGTGTCACTGCCATTTTAATTAAATCAACTTTCTAGACAGACATAACATCTATGCTACATTTGGATATGGTAAGAGCAACCATACTTACAATTTTTGACTACCACAATGTATTTGATCACTTCGCTTCTGAGGTTGAATTAAATAAGCCAAAGCCACTCAAACATTCGGCTCTTCGCTTTGCGGATGCTCCATACAATACCCCTACCATTGCGACCTTTATATCGGTTAACATTTTAAATTCCCTCTCTGCACGTAGAAACATCCACTGGGCTCCGTTTATTTTGGAAGGTTCTCTTGGACAAATGCATAAAATACTCGAGCCCCAAAGGAAAATAAACAAAGGATTAGGAACTTCTCTTACACCCTCTTAAAATCCCCACAAGTTTGTTTAGGTCCTGTAGAAAAATGCCTTCTCAGTGGCTGACTCCCTCATTTTGGAATGCTTTCGCATTATATTTGGAATTGCAATAATTTCCAACCATGAGAAACCTTACTCTTTAGTTATTTTAGTAAAGTCAATAAGGTAGAAAAATAATAAATCACCACTTTCGCCCCCCCCCCCTTCTCTCTCCCCCCCTGCAGCGGACCTCTCCAGTGCTGCTGCGGTGGCCCACTTTACTCCAGTGGCCCGGATGCTGCTGTGGGGTCCACTTTCTGACCGACCCCCCCCCCCCCCTTCTCTTTCCCCCCCTACGGCCGAGGCCTATATAACCTTGTGCCACGGCAGATCTCTTGCCTACTTCAGCAGTTTTTTTCTTGCTGTGGTTGTCTCACCTGATGACGATTGCTTGTGTTGCGATCGAAACGTCGTTATCTATTATTTTTCTACCTACGTGACCGAAATAACCAAAGAGTATGGATTCCAGCAGTCACGGAAGCTTCAAATAAACATGAGAAACCTCCGGTTCATTCCTGAAACTCAAGTTCCTTCATACATATAGCTGTAATCAATAATCGGCAGATAAGCGGGAGTACGAGTCTGCGTGGATGGCACTTAAAGTTCCCAGTTACTATTTGTGTTTGCTTTGTTAAATGTCGTTTTATTTTTGTGTTCCTAAAAGAATGTAGTCATATTTTTGTTACTGGTTCGACTGTATCTCGGCCTCACTGTGTGCTGCGTTGCACCACTAGTCGAGTAGATAACCTTGCGTTCAATAAACCCTCGGAGCCAGGATGAACGTCCGACTCCAATCGTCATTTATTGATTTTAACAAGGTAAAACTGGTGAGAAAACACAGATACAGCATCTGTTATAACCCGGAAACACCAACACAATGAACACCACAGCATCAGAACATTGTCTTAGATAACAATAGATCCTGGACGGACCAGGGCCCTACATTACCACTGAACAACTACACAAGAGCACAAGCCCCTGCGTTGCATAAAGGCACATCGTGTATTCATCCCACTGCACCCCAAATGTACAGCATTAATTCTAGATTTGAAGCTTTCGTAACTGCAAGGATTCATACTCTTAGTTCTTTCGGTAAAGTCACGTAGGTAAAAAATGAAATAAAAATTACTAAAAAATATAAACAATAAAATCACGACGTTTCGGAGGCAACACAAGCTTCCGTCTTCAGGTGAAACTGTCACAGCAAAATATCTGTATCAAGTGAAGAGAAGTCCCAGGAGGTACGACCTTATATATTGGTTAAGGGGGGAGGAGTTGTGAGATGATCAGTACTGCTGCTGGGACTGAGCCTTTGTAATGTAGATGCCATATGTAGATAAGCCAGCTAGGATTAGGCCGCCTTTTGTTATGCTGCTGGGTGGGTAAATTAATGAAATACGATTAAGCCGCCTTTTGTTATGCTGCTGGGTGGGTAAATTAATTAAATATGAAAAAGGTAAGTACTGTTAAACGCTAGGGATGTTAACACTCGGTAGAGTAAAAAAGTGCCTGTCAGATAATATGGTCCAAAAATGTGTAGTTAAATATTTTTTGCATGGTTGATAACATCTTTCCAATGATTACTAAGTTTGTACCCATCATCACGGTGGAAATTATGTCTGTGTTTGTATATCTGAATGGATTCGTGTACAAACCTTTGATGGTAGCCAGAGGGTTTGCAGAGCACCTTAGTCTCGGAGAAAACAATATCATGAGAGCCCACCGCGTTGTAGCAATGATCGGCAACAGCGGAAGACTCAATTTTGCCGTGTTTCAAATCTGACTTGTGCTCGCGGACACGATCAGAGAAATGACGTTTCGTTTCCCCAATGTAACAGTCACCACAGCTGCAACTCAGTTTATAGACTCCAGGGTATTGCAAGTCAGGGATGACATCCTTCACAGATGGAATTAGATCACGGATGTTATGTACTGTACTGAATCGGACTGGGATCTTATGTTTGTTTAGAATTTTGGAGATCACATCTGCTGCTGTGTCCTCACCTAACTCTAAACAGATTTTACTTAAAGCTAGCCTATCACTAATCTCGGAGAGAATAAGGTTACTCCGAGTTGAACTCGATAATTTAGACAAGACTCTCTTACAAACACATTTTATGTTAACACAAAAAATGTCCCCTTCTGATTGGAACCACGTTGACAACATGACTTCTGCTTCTGCTGACTCACTGTCAACCAAATGCAAAGCCAACTTGATTTCTAAATTCAACCTCCTATCTAAGAAGAAATCAGAGCCACAAATCACAAAGCTGGATGTTGACACGACCGTTATTAATCAGAGTAACATCCCTATTTCTGACAATCTGAAAACGGTACTGGCCAAAGGACTCAATTTCGCTGTCACCCCTAAATATATACCAGTAGAGGATGTCATTTCTCAGGTTGATGTTGCCCTCAGAGGCATAGGACACATCCATGCGGATGTAGCAAGAGCTGAAATAGCCACGATTCTTAAGAATGCTAAGAAACCCACTAGTAACATTAGCAAAAACGAACGCTCTGAACTCGCGAACTTAAAAAAGAGAGATGATATAGTCATCCTCTCGGCAAACAAGGGCAATGCCACGGTCATCATGGATAAAGAATCATACAACAACAAAATCCTGGACCTACTTAATGATGGGAGTTACTCCAAAATTAAAAGCAATCCTACAAACAGCCTAACGACAAAAACCAACAAGATCATCACGAGTTCGACTTCCCTAATCGAACCAACCAAACGTCCCTCTTTAAAACCCTCGGCTGCTAGACCTCCCAGACTCTATAGTCTTCCCAAGATCCATAAAGAAGGCACTCCGCTACGACCCATCGTGTCAACGATTAACTCTCCTACGTACAAACTAGCCCGTTTTCTATCAGATACTCTACTTCCCTTCACAGGCAAGACCTCTTCGGCAGTACTCAACTCAACCCAATTAGTCTCTATGGTCAAGGACATGGTACTATCTCCTGATGATATCCTCTTGATGTAGTATCTCTGTTTACCAAAGTTCCAGTGCCTGACACCCTAACAATTGAGGACTTGGTCCAACATGGATTGAATTCGGATGTACCTGCGCTGGTTAGGCATTGCCTCACCAACACTTATTTTACCTGGTTGGCTAAGTACAGTGCGAAACAAGTAGAACATGTGATCCGAGTACATTTCCTTATGAAGCTCAAAGGAGTGTGAGAGAAACATTGTATGATGATGTTAAAATCAGTGATGAAGAGGTTTAATCCACCGGTGAGGAGCTTTATTGGTCAGAATTTTATAAATAGATTGACACGTGGAAATAATATATTTGTAAACATGACAATCTTGTTGGGTTGCGAAGGGTTAATGACCAAACCAAAAAAACAAATATGGTTCAAATGTATTGTGTAAGTTCTTATAAGCAGTGACTTTTAGCATCCTTTAATCAACGTAAACGTTGAATAAAAAATCGAATTATTAAATATTTTTGTCAAATTGTGAGTATATAACTTGGCATAATATGTATACGAGACACTTTTTGGGAGCTGAACTTGGCTTTGCATCATTTTGCGTTTGACATGACGAGTCCAAAGTATTTTTGTTTGATGTTAAATAGAAAACCAAACAATTCACATAGCTGGTTCACGTGATAAGAATCAATGACATTAAATGTAGTGTCCGAACTTTTTGGTGAAAATGTCACAACATGCAAGCTCTTCTGAGCACACATGCAAAAAAAGTAACCAGATTTTCTTCCGTATTAAATTAAAACAATACAATAAAAATAAAATGATAAGATAAATAATACAGTTTTGATTTAAAGCTTTCGTGACTGCAGGGATTCATATTCTTGGTTATTTCGGTAAAGTCACGTAAAAGTGAAATAATAAAATAATAAAAATATAAAACAATATATATTTTTTATATTTTATTATTTCTCTTTTATGTGACTTTACCGAAAGAACCACGCATCTATATATATATAAAATCGCGAATCTGTCTGTGTGTGTGTCTGTGTGTCGCCGGACCATACGCAGTTTCATTGGACGGCGGTTGCCCCTGGCAACGGGTAGCGACGCCTTCGCCGCGGGGTGGACGCCATTTTTAATTCCCGTTAAAAATAGGCGCACGCATTAACACACGACTCTGAGGTAAATTCATCAAAGTTTCACGTCCTCTTCACTCCCCCCCCACCACAATGTGTGCAATTACTATTATAGGGTCGGTAGATTATAAAATTATAGCGATTAGACAGTATTATTGTAGCGCGGGGGGGGGGGGGGGGGGAAACGGCACCCGTACCCAGCCTCAGCCGGGTGGGCAATTTAGGCGAGGCCGGAGGCTCTGCACGGTACTAGGCCTCGACACCCACCACCCTACAGCGGATCGGCGCGCCTCACTAAAACCCTACAACAGATCGGCACGCCTCACACAAACCCTACAACGGATCGGCGCGCCTCACTAAAACCCTACAGCGGATCGGCGCGCCTCACTAAAACCCTACAACGGATCGGCGCGCCTCACTAAAACCCTACAACGGATCGGCGCGCCTCACTAAAACCCTACAACGGATCAGCGCGCCTCACTAAAACCCTACAGCGGATCGGCGCGCCTCACTAAAACCCTACAACGGATCGGCGCGCCTCACTAAAACCCTACAGCGGATCGGCGCGCCTCACTAAAACCCTACAACGGATCGGCGCGCCTCACTAAAACCCTACAACGGATCGGCGCGCCTTACACAAACCCTACAACGGAAGCCTAACGCATTGTAGTGTCGTGGTTAGCGCGCCGCGCTACGAACCCGGCGACCCGAGTTCCATTCCGGCTCACGGCCACCACCGGTGACGATTATTTGAACTGGTCCTGGGCCTCCCCTAGGTCGACTCAGCCTCAAAACGAGTAACTCGTGTGGCGTATGAACATCGCCACTGGGGAGACAAAGGCGGCCGGGCGTGGTGGATCCAAGTCCCGGGCGAAGCCGGGTAGTACAGCTAGTCTTATTATAAAGTTCACTCCAGGCATGTTTTGCATGAAGTAGGAGCCTCATGTCAGCTTCTTCATGGTCACAAGTCAAAGATTCTACCTCTTTGAGAGACATAATGCCATCTTTAAGAGTGAGTTGATGACATACATTTCTGTGTGCCACAAAGATAGCTATGTCTTTTCCAGCTGCTTGTAAAGGCACAGTTCTCCATGTCTCAAAGAGAAAGTCTGTCAAGGCTTCTTTATTTTCACCACTGGCTAGAAACTTAGTCCACTGACTTGGAGTCTTCTGCTTGATGCTGTATATTTGCAGTAATTGTTGTCCAGCAACAGCACGTCTTGATTGTTCAGCATTTTTGATGCTCACTGCCGGGTAGCGATCAATGACAAAATCGACCCTTGGACAACTGGACTTTCTACCCATCTTAATCATAAGTTGAAGAAGATCATCAGCAAGCTCACCGAATGTGTCTGGTATATTCTTGAGACTCCTGATCAATGCCATGCCATCTATCAGTAGGGCACCATTATCACCAACAGTCTTGTTCACATGACAGTCCTTGTTTTTGATTCTAAACCATCAGTGCTTGCTAGCGGGGATGAGATATTGGCAAGTGAATATGTCAGAATCTCTTTCAAGTTTACAGACCGGGATTGACTTATCACTAACAGTCGTGCAAAGAGTCTCCTGTCATTTTTTAGAATGACTTGATTTCCATCTTTTGTCTTAGATGATTTCTTCATTTGATCCCCAAACGTAGTGAGCTTCAAGGACTTTATTGGAGAGAAGTCTGTTTTTGATGACTGGACTCGATCTTGGATGAAATTTTTCAGAGCTGTTTCACCTTTATCACAAGCACTTTGTATGTCATCTCTGACAGTCTTTGTAGCAACAACACCAGAGCTAACACATATAAGATCTTCACGAGGCAGGAAGGGATTGATCATAGACTCAACCGCTGAAACCAAAGATATAACAGCAGCATTGTCTTTTGCAATTCTTGTTGCATCCAACTCTTTATGACCCCTCTCTTCATGTTGCATTCCAGCCATCATTTCACACTGCCTTGTGATTGCAGAACGTTCAGGATGAGACAGTATCCATCGCTGGACGGCACCTCTGTTCAATGTGTAATAAAAGGACTCGGACACTTCTTTCTGTCTTCGTGTCTTTTATTGGGTTCTCGTCTTCACCCACACGGCACTCTGTTATAACTCTGTATTTGTAGCCCCCGGCTATTCACTGCTATTATAGCTTCCTCTCCCCTCTGACTCTCTGCTTCATCTACTGTAACCTCCTCCCTGCAGACTCGCTGCTACCCCTATGCAGACTCCCGCTGCTACCCCTATGTGCAGACCCTCTGGCTGCCACTGTATGCAGACCCGCTGCCCACTCTCCCTGCAGCCCCGCTGCTGACTGCAGCCCTCCTTGCTGCCTCGGGTCGGTCACCGCTGGCCAACGGTGCCGATCCTCGTTCCTCCCCGTGTTCGTGGCGATCTCGCCACACCCCGCTTCGCCCTACGTGGCCTTCCTCTGTTCCTGGTTCCCCGTCACTCCCTTTCCTCTTCCGGTTCCCCTCCTTCTATACTCAACCCCTCTCCCCCCACGTGACCTAACTCCTCCCCCCATGACGGCACCTCCGGAGGGCCATTTACAACCGCATTACATCACCCTCCCCCATAAAGAAAATCCAGCCGACCTCGGCTGAATTGCAACCTGAAAAGCAATGCGGGTGTAAAGGGCCAACACGTAAAAAAAAAGACACGAAGCATTGAAGAACAACATAACAATGAACACAACACAACACAATTTAACGAAACGTGAGGGATTTCGAGCGAGTACGGGTAGCCGGGCCGTCCCGGACGGTCGGCAGCCCACCCGCCGAGCGGGAACGTGGAAGGGTTTTAAGGGCGACGGGAGTGAGTTCATCCGTCGCCATTGGAGGCCCGCCACTGTCCCGGTCGCGTCCAGAGACATCCCGTAATCGCGTCCGCGGAGGGATAGGAAGAGCTGCAGGTCCCGTTGGTTCCGCGGCTCCGGTCGGCATCCCACGAGCGGAACGTCCTCCTTCCTGCTGCGGCACGGCCGGCTTGTCTGTGAAGGGTACTACAGGCGCTCTCGCAAGGTCAGCAGACACAGGCAAGGGCGAGTCGGCAGCAACAGACCCCGGCAAGGCAACTTCGGGAGATGACGCATCCGGCCGCGGGGCAATGTATGGCTTCAACCGGGATGTATGCACGAACCAGCGCCGCGAACCAACCTGAACACGCGCCGACTGTGGGTTGGGAACCTCAATGAGGCGGACCGGACCTTGCCACGGTTTATGTAATTTAGGAGAGGTACCTGGCCGCACCTGTGGGCAATGAAGCCAGGCCAGGTCCCCCTTTTTCCAGGGGCACTCTCCCTTCGAACGTCGGGCACACCGCTCATTCCTGGCCTGGGCTTTGGCCGTAGCCATGCGGGCTCTTTCCCTTGCCTCAGTGACACGGCGAACGTTGTCCTGAATATACTCAGGAAGAGGCTTAACAGGTCCCCTCGCACCGGTTCCCAACTGCTCATTAATCGGCGGCACATTTTCACGGCCGTACATAAGAAAGAACGGCGAGTATCCAGTAGCCGCGTGCGGCGTCATGCGATACGCCGAAAGCACCCCAGGGATATGCAAATCCCAATCAGATTGATTTTCCCCGACTGTATGGCACAGCATGGCGGACAGAGTCCGATTCAACCATTCCACCATACCATCCGTTTGTGGGTGGTAGGGGGACGTCCGTATCTTTTTAGTTCCAAGAGCCGCACACACCTCCCCCAACAATTTGGACGAAAAGTTACGCCCTTGATCTGTAAGGAGCCTCTCCGGCGCCCCCTTGTCCATTACATACCCAAATAGAAAGGCGTCAGTGATAGACGCCGCTGACTGGTCAGGCAAAGGCCAGGCCATCGGCCAGCGAGAGAGGTACTCCACCCCCACCAGTAAATACTTATTTCCCTTAGCGGATGGCGGAAAGGGTCCCAAAATATCTAACGCCACCAACTCATTAACCCGAGATACTTGAATCGATTGTATCGGCGGAACATATGGATGTTTAGGCGGTTTACGGCGGGCACAATCGGGACACGCGCGAACGTGACCGACGACATCCGTCGTCATGCCGTGCCAATAATAGTCTCGTTGCAGCGTCAATAGGGTTTTCTGCACCCCCAGGTGTAAAAGTGTGTCACAGTGCAAAGATCTAATCAATTCATAGCGCAATGACGCAGGCACAACGAGACGCCAGTGTTCCTGTATCCCTTCCCTCCACATCAGTAACCCATCTTGGAGAGCAGTTTCCGAAATACCACCCGCACCGACTTCCTTACCCGCCTTCTCCGTACGTTTTCGTAACGACACCAAAGAACCGTCCAACATTTGCTCCCGAATCCACACAGACCGTGGAAGACGCAAAATCCCGTCAGCCGGTCCCCCATCAACCGGTCCCGGTGTAAGCGGAGTTTCGAGAACATCCACTGCCAGCGCGACAGGCTGAGGGGGGGGCTGAGTCGGTCCACACCTATGCGTCCCCGACGCACACGCACAAGGGGATTGTTGCGGCAACCTGGACAGTGCGTCCGCGTTAGCGTGACGCACACCCTTCCGATGGTGAATTTGGAAGGAGAATTCTTGCAACGTGTCCAGCCATCTCGCCAATTGTCCGGATGGCTGGTCCATCTTAAGAGCGTACTGCAAGGCCGCATGGTCCGTTCGGACAATAAACGACCAACCGTACAGATACGGTCGAAATTGGCGGAGAAAAAACACAATAGCCAAAAGTTCCCTGCGAGTGACGCAGTAACGGGTTTCCGCGGGAGACAAAACCCGACTCCCATACGCCACCACACGCTCAACACCACCTTTTGACTGGGACAACACCGCCCCAATACCAGTGTCACTCGCATCAGTATCCAGAATGAAGGGATGTTCAAAATCCGGATAATCCAACGTCGGCGCAGTAGCCAATAAATCGCGCAGGCTCCGAAACGCCGCCTCCTCCGGCGGTCCCCACACAAATTTATGCCCCTTCCCAGTAAGGAGATGCAAAGGCCTGGCGATAGTAGCGAAATTCGGAACAAACCTCCGATAATATGAGGCGAACCCCAAAAACCGACGCACATCACCCACCGTGGCCGGGGTCGGCCAATCCCTGACACACGCAGTTTTCTCTGGATCCGTGGCCACCCCGTCCGCACTAACAATATGTCCCAAGTATCGAACGGAGCGTTGCAGTAGATGACATTTCTTAGGCTTGAATTTCAAATTAGCAGAACGCATTCTGGCAAACACAGCCTCCAACCGCAGTAAATGCTCATCAAATGTGCGGCTGAAGACAATAATATCATCTAAATAAATGAGACATGTCTCCCACTGCAACCCCGTCAATACCAACTCCATCAATCGCTGAAAAGTGGCAGGGGCTGCATTCAACCCCATCGGCAGACAGTTAAATTGGAATAACCCCTGCGGCGTACGGAAAGCTGTCTTTTCCCGCGAGGGCTCGTCAAGGGGGAGCTGCCAGAAGCCCGAAGAGAGATCTAGCGTTGAAAAAAACTTAGCCCTGACAAGGCGTCGAGAGAATCGTCCATACGCGGCAGGGGATACGCATCTGCCACCGACACTTTATTCAACTTCCGAAAATCCACACAAAATCGCAATTTACCATCCTTTTTTTTAACCAACACAACAGGCGCGCCCCACGGGCTATTAGACGGAGATATAATATCCGCTTTCAACATGTCTTCCACCGCCCCTCGAACATGCTCACGCTCAGCCGGACTCATCCGATGCGAGTTCAAGCGGATAGGGGCAGCGTCCCCCGTGTCGATATGATGAGAGAGCAGTGAGGTGCGTCCCAAGTCCAAATCGTCCGAGCTAAACACATCGGAATAGCTCGATAATAATTTATGAATCGCACAACGCTGCTCGGTGGAAAGGGCCGAATTTTCCGCACATAGTTCGGCGATCCAACGATCGTCCACCCCTCCATCGTGTGAAACACCACCCACCAGCCCCCCGTCCGGCATGTCACTCTGAGCCGTAAACGCCGTAGTGGCGTGTGCCACAACGGTACCAGCCGGCACACACACGCTTTCAGTACTCGCATTTAACACCTGCAAAAACGGGCGCTGATCCGGACGGACAATGGTTTGCGCCCCCACCAGTGCCAATCCGCCCGTAACAGCGGCGGACGGCGACAGCAAAATCCCAAAAGCACCCTGCCGACCCGGAACCGGCTTCCGGTATCGTAAGGGAATGAGCATCTGCGAGCCAGGTGGAATATCAACCGAAACTTCCGATAACGCCTGCACCTGGGCAACCGGAGCCGGCCGCCCCCAGGCGGACTGTAAAAACGCCAATTTCCGGCCCCCTGGTAGTTCAATGCAATTTTCGTTGATTCTAATTAGAATGGGCATCTTAGCCAAAAAATCGGTACCCAACAGGCAAGGAACCGCCAGGGACCTTGAAATTAACACAACGCCCGAGACCGAGACACCCCCAATAGAAATGTTAGCGTCCACCTGTCCCACAATGCCCATACTACCCCCGTTCGCAGCGATGCAGGAAGCGTAAGCCGGCCTCACGGCCCCCGGTGGGATGTTCAAAAGATGGAATATCACATCCGAAATAATGGTCGCGGACGCCCCGGAATCCACCAAAATACGTACGTCCACCCCTTGAATCGACCCCGGTACAGTGGACGACCCGGTAGCGGCCGCGACAACCCGCCGAGCCAGCTTACGCCACTGCGTTATCGAACGACAAGGCGCAGATACTGGCCTCCCGTATTTTACAACATCCGCGTCGCATACCAACGGCGATGAGTGAGGTGTCGGGCCTTGCCGGGTGTCTGGTGCGCACCGACTTGCCTGTGCCGGAGGGTCTTTCTTTGGGGCGTCCGCTGTCGAGGCCTCCTGCTGGGGTGGCCCCGGAACCCGGGCCCAGCAGTCCCTGGCATAGTGGCCCCGACGGCCGCAGCGGAAGCAGTCGACGTCGGGGCGGCGCGCAGCGGGCACCCCGTCCCGACGCGGCCGCACCGGCGGCGGAGCCCGCGGCCCCGGCCCGCTCCGGGCCAGCCACGGAGCAGAGGCAGCCGACAACTCCTTCTGGCCGGTCGCATCCGGCACGTACACGGCCTTCGTAGGGTCCCACCCTACGGCCCCCCCATCGACGACAGGACCGCCCGTCCACGCCGTCACCTGTTTCCAGCGGCGGAGATTGAACTGGGCGTCCAAACACTTGGCCGCGGTCCGGGACGTGAGTTTCTCGTGACCGCACGCCGGCATAGGAATGCCGAGATCTCGGGACAACTCCAACATCTTCCCCAAGATGAGTGGTTCCAGCAGGTCTGGCTCCGTCTCCGGGTAAGCGGCCATAGCGAGTTCCAACACGGCGCCCCTGTACGCTACAGGTGACTCCTCAGGTGCGCGTTGCCGCTGCACGAATCGGCGATGGGCGTCATCCGGTGGCTCGTACGCGTCCGCCATTTCATCGAACACCCCTCGCAGAGTTTTCTTCTTCGCAGCTTTTATAGAGCGAAAAAAACGAACGGACTCATCATCAAGAAGAGTCGGGAGCACCTCCAGTGCCTCAGCGTCCGTCCACCTTGCCGTACGTACCGCCGCCAAAAATCTACAGGCGAACGCACTCCAATCGCCCCCGATGGAGAACTCTTTGACGGTTGTAAGGTGACGACTGCGACTCCTTGGCTTGCTTCCGTCCGTCGCTGACTCTTCCGGCGGTAAGTTCAGCAAGGCGTCGCAACGCTGTGTCGCCAAGATGGCGGACGATCCTCGCGGCGGCCCCAAAATGGCGGCTTCCCGCCTTCCGTGGTGCGCCACGCCCAAGATGGCGTCTTCACGCCGCGTGGCCGATGGCGGCGCCATCGAAGACGACCCGGGCTCCTGCCGATCACCACCGTCACCTTCCAACGCCGCCCTTGGCGTGACAAGGTCACACAACTCCGTGATGACGGTTTTTAGGGTTGCCAGTTGCTCCGCCATCCGGGTCCATCTTAAATCTTCGTCCTTCAACGCAGATGGGTCGGACGCAGCGGCAACCTCCTCGACACCCGGGCCCTCACGGATCTCTCCCTCCGCCGAAGTGAAGCCGACCTCAGGAGGAAGATCGTCGTCGTCCGATGATGAAGCCGACGCCGGAGATGGGATATTCTTCTTCCTCAGTTGTTTCGCCATGCCGTTTCACTTCTGACTCCAGTGTAATAAAAGGACTCGGACACTTCTTTCTGTCTTCGTGTCTTTTATTGGGTTCTCGTCTTCACCCACACGGCACTCTGTTATAACTCTGTATTTGTAGCCCCCGGCTATTCACTGCTATTATAGCTTCCTCTCCCCTCTGACTCTCTGCTTCATCTACTGTAACCTCCTCCCTGCAGACTCGCTGCTACCCCTATGCAGACTCCCGCTGCTACCCCTATGTGCAGACCCTCTGGCTGCCACTGTATGCAGACCCGCTGCCCACTCTCCCTGCAGCCCCGCTGCTGACTGCAGCCCTCCTTGCTGCCTCGGGTCGGTCACCGCTGGCCAACGGTGCCGATCCTCGTTCCTCCCCGTGTTCGTGGCGATCTCGCCACACCCCGCTTCGCCCTACGTGGCCTTCCTCTGTTCCTGGTTCCCCGTCACTCCCTTTCCTCTTCCGGTTCCCCTCCTTCTATACTCAACCCCTCTCCCCCCACGTGACCTAACTCCTCCCCCCATGACGGCACCTCCGGAGGGCAATTTACAACCGCATTACAAATGTTATCCCAGTTATGCCGCCTTTGGTCTTTGAATCACGGTTGCAGGTTTGTTCTATTGCTTGGTCACAAGCTATGGATGAGAACCTGTTAGCATCCTTACGCTGTACTGTCCAGTTTCCTTTTGCAGTAACTTCTTCATAGCAGTGTGAATGAGTCTTTGGAAGATTGATCATCTCGACCCAATATGCTGATAGGTACCTTGCATAATTTTGGCGGTCATATGCAAAATACCATGCCAGCCTACGTCTCACTGTTGCTAAGTGAAGGCTCCAGTCAGAGTCTCTGGTTGCTCTAATGAAACTCAGTAACAGTTGAACCATTTCAATGTATGAGCTCCAAAGTCCAAAGGTAGAATTAACAGAGGTCATCTCATGTACATATCTATCATAGCAGGACAGCATATCTGATATGTCAGACACTGAGTTAGATGAAAATCCTGCCTCAGACTTGTACTCTCGTACTAGATCTTCCATGGCTGATATGTAACGAGTGTGCTGTTGCTCAGGAAGGGACTGAAGAATGACCTCAACCGCAATATATGCATTGCCTCAAATAGGAGTTTGTGTGCACGAATGCTACGGTTGTAGTGATGTCCACTAATGACTCCATTTATTGAACCAACAGCTACCACATTTGATTCAATCAGCATATCCTGTAGTCCTGCTTCTTTGAAACGTTTGCCTATCACTGCCATAAAGGACATGGCTGTGTGGAACTCACCTTAATCGAGCTTGATCGCCGCTATCAGATGAAGCTGCACTGCTTACGTCCTCCATGTTTACATGTGCGTAGTGATATTGGCTTGATTTTGGCTCAGACCTACTTACATTTTCGATGCTGATTGGTTGAAAATCTAGCTCAACAGTTTTATATGTCTCAATACTCAGTCAATATAGTGCGCCAATAAATTACACTTTTCTCATTAACTGCAGGATAATGCGTGGAGAACTTTTTTCTTGGATACCTTTTATTAACGTTGAACATATTGAGCAAAAGAAAAAAGTGCCCCGTTTGTCGGAACGAAACTGAACGATACAGCTCACGTACAGCGGCCTATTACTGCCATTTTACGAATTGCAGTAATACTCAAATGGCGTACAAGTTGTATTCCTCGTTTCCAATAGTTAACAACCAATGTGTGGCTTACGCTTTGCTCAATAAACACATCTTTAAAGTTTTACTAGACGTCTCCTTTGAAGGCACGAATAACTAATGGTAAAGTAGTTTACTTTATATATCTGAAACACATCAATAAATGCATTATAATAAGCGATGTAAGCATATGCCATCGGAATAACATTTGGAGAAACATACATTAATCCCTTCTTGAATGTAAAAATAATATATGAATTTATGAATGTGCAGCCTTTATCATTCCACTGCTGAATGAATGTCTTTCCATTATATGATACTTCACCATGCTGGTCATTGCTGGTAAATACGATGTCTCCAATTTGCAAATGTTCTCTGTGTAATTAAGAGCATAGATCTGCCCATGCTTCTTTGTGCACCCTTTTGTTTTATTTCCTTTAGTTATATCTGGCCATGCTTCTGATCCGTATAGTAACATCAGGTAATGTACACTTATTAAATACTTTATTCTTTAGGGCTCATTTGGTATGTTGCTATTCATTCTTAAGATAAACATTTCTCAAAAGGAGTCGAAACATGCTGCCGTCCACTTCTTTATGTCACTATTTCGATCCTGGTCTGCTTTAAAAAAAATTTACCCATTCGCCTCTTATGTAGAGTTACTATCTTTTTCACAGACCACAAATAAACAGATGTATTTTTGTTCCAAAAGTATGTTATTGAACAAACGATTCAGTTCCACACAGAAGGGCATGTATGGGAATTGACACCAGTTATAGACGCAATGTGAAATAGAATTATTATTACCAGCGGTTTACATTTTGAACCCGTCTTATGCCATGTGTTTTAATAAACTCTACATCCCTGGTGACTACTTCCTTAACTTGGATAACCCTGGAGGGGAAATGACGGGGGGGGAGGCGGGAAAAAAGAACAATAATAGGGAGGGTAGGGGTGAAGGGGAGGGGTGGAGGTGCCCACTAGAGGAGGAGCCGTAAATAGATTCCAAGTTTGGTGATATGCCTCCCTGCCCCTTAAATGTGTGCACTTAAATGTGCACAATTAAGGGGCAGGGAGGGGGGGACGTGCTGTTTCCAGTTGGCTATAATCGTGAGTGTTTGCCGTAACATTAAATAGTTGGTATAATGTGGTTGCCTCCCTGAATAGGCCTCGAGGTTTCAGCCATGGACTTTTTAAAAATCCTTTATATTAAGTTCACTTGCTTGCTTGCTTGCGTGCTTACGACCGTCCAAATCTTTCGGTCGTTTTTTAACCCACTTCCCGTGATCCAATTGAGCTGACATTTTGCACACAGACTCGTTGTGCGTGACAATTTATTTTCGTGAAATTTTTTTTCTCCAAATTTTTCCACTTTTTAGGAAAACATTTTTTCATATTTAATTTAAAATACCAATGTGATAAAAATGAAACTCTTACTCAAGAAAAACAGAAATGAATAATAAAATAAAACCGATGCCACGCATATAAAGGATTTATAGTGAAAAACTTTGTTTTTACGGGTGAATTTTTTGTCAACCTAGGTCCATCAAAACTGTACAGTTTACTCCAATGAAGTTCAACACAATACCGGGTACTAGATCTTGAACAAATCAATTCCGTCCACCGGAACACAGGTGACAATTCCTAAAACTGTACTGGATCACACCCAGACAGGACGTGATCCTACTCTTGCGGCACACAGACATCGTTCAAATAGATCTATTAAGATCAGAAAAATTTTAAATTTAGAGGCCAACCACATGAGCAAGCCAAAGTTTACAATGCAGACTGGGAAACGGTTTCTAAAATTTCATTCCTCAACACTGCTTGGGTGTATTTTTGAAAGCAATGTCTTGATATGCATGCACCAATTCGAAGATTTACAATAAAGGGAAATCACCGAACCTGGCATCGCCCACAAATTGCCGTACTTATGAGGGCCAGAGAGGCAGGATAGAAGGTAGATAAAACATATCTTTATATGGAATGGTTACAATAAAAGGATTCTAATAAACCCTTGCACTCGACCAGTGCGTAGTGCCAAATGCAACTTTTTAAAATTATGCTTCTAAACTAATATTGAAACCATAAGTTTTTTTAATGTGCAGCTAAGTCTATCGAAAGCAGTCGTGGTAATAGTGTAATGTGAGCGAGGATTGAGGGGGGGGCGGAGTCTGGGTCACGTGGGGAGTGGGTGGAGTTAGGGTCACGTGGGGGAGAGGATTTGGGGAGAGAACCGGAAGGGGAAGGGGGAGTTGAGACGGAGTGAAATAGGAGGAGGTCACACTGGGCAAGAGGGAGAGTGTGGCGCGGTCGCCACGCGGTGGGAGACGTCGACACCGACAGCCATCGGTGTCAGACCAAGAGAGCTAACGGGGCAGTGAGAGGCTAGCTGTGGAAGGGGCAGCAGTGACGCTAGATAGCGGGGCAGCGGTGTGGCTGCAAGGATTGCCTGATGGGTCAGCAGGGAGACTGCATATTGGAGCAGCAGGGAGACTGCACAACGGAGCAGCCGAGAGCTGTGAAGAGGTCGTCGAGCGGGACGCGGGCCTGAGCTAGACGCCGTGGTACGGAGATTCTAAGAACCCAATAAAGGACAACGGAGATCGACATCTGAGAGAGAGTCCTTTATTACATTAGTGTCAGAAGTGAAACGGCATGTCAAAACAGCTCAGGAAGAAGACCGTCCCTGCACCATCTTCGGCAACATCTTCCGACAACGACCCCCCCTCAGCGGTGGCGCTACCCACGATGGAGGAGGAAAGCGGAGCGGGGACGAGCGGGATTCCAGCCGTGCAGGACGTGGCCGCCTCGGTGCACCCACCCGCGCGACTGGACGCTGACGAGGGATGGCGACAGGTGGTGGCGCAACTGGAGGCGCTGAAGACGGTACTGGCGCAATTGTGCGTTCTCGTCACGCCGGCGACGACTTCGGGGAGGCCCGGCGGGGAACAACGGGCCGGGGCCTTGCCGTCGCCGTCAGCCCTCTCGACCACGCGGCACGAAGACACCATCTTGGGCGTGGCCGAAGAAGAACGGCGGGAAGCCGCCATCTTGCGCCCTCCGCCGCGGGAAGCCGCCATCTTGCACACGTTGCGGAGCAACGCCATCTTGTCGCTGCCGCGCGTGTCACCATCGGAGGAAGACGGAGGAGCAAGAACCCGCAGCCGTCACTTAACAACGGTCAAAGAATTCTCAATCGGCGGCGATTGGAGCGCATTCATATTCTTAGGTTTTTTCGGTAAAGTCACGTAGGTAAAACATCAAAATTAATAAAAATAATATAAAATAAAAATCACGACGTTTCGGAGGCAACACAAGTCTCCGTCATCAGGTGGGACCGTCACAGCTGGATTAGCTGCATCAAGTGGCTGTGACGGTCCCACCTGATGACGGAGACTTGTGTTGCCTCCGAAACGTCGTGATTTTTATTTTATTTTATTTTTATTAATTCTGATGTTTTACCTACGTGACTTTACCGAAAAAACCTAAGAATATGATTCCTTTCAGTCACGAAAGCTTCAAATCTAGAATGGAGCGCATTCGCCTGCCGTTTCCAAGCGGCCGTACGCTCCGCCATGTGGACGGACGCGGAGGCCCTGGAAGTCTTACCAACACTTCTCGACGACGAGTCCGTCCGGTTTTTCCGCTCCATCAAGGCCGACAAGAAGAAGACGCTGCAGGGTGTCTTCGAGGAGATGGCAGATGTGTATGAGCCTCCGGACGACGCCCATCAGAGATTTGTTCAGCGCCAACGGGCGCCTGAGGAATCGCCGGTGGCCTACAGAGGCACAGTTCTGGAACTGGCGATGGCGGCATACCCCGAGACGGAGCCCGATTTGTTGGAGCCCCTCGTGTTGGGCAAAATGCTCGAGTTATCTAGAGACCTGAGGATCCCCATGCCGGTGTGCAGCCATGATAAATTGACGTCCCGTGCTGTGGCTAAGTGCTTGGACGCTCAATTTAATCTCCGATGCTGGAAGCAGGTGTCGGCTTGGACGGGGGGGCCCGTCATTGAAGGCGGTGCTACGGGGTGGGATCCTACGAAGGCGATCTACGTTCCTGACGACAAGGGTCCGCAGGAGTTGACGGCCGCCTCCGCCCAGTGGCCTGCTCGGAGGGGGACGGGGCCGAGGTCCGCGCCGCCGGCGCGGGAGCGTCGGGACAGGGGGGGTGCCGCGCGTCGGAACGACGTGGAGTGCTTCCGCTGCGGCCGTAAGGGCCACTCGCAAGGGACTGCTGGGCTCGCCCCAGCAGGAGGCCTCGACCACGGACGCCGCACGAAAAAGACCCACCAGTACAGGCAAGTCGGTGCGCACCAGACACCCGGCAAGGCCTGTCACCTCATGCATCACCATCGCCGCGCGGTCCGTGTGTCGTTAACAACAAGGTGCCTCCAGTTGACCCGGGTCGCTTGCTGACGCAATGGCGCCGATTGGCACGTAGGGTAGTTGCGGCTGCTACGGGGTCGTCCACGGTACCGGTTTCCATTCAGGGGGTCGGGGCGCGTATTTTGGTGGACTCCGGTGCGTCCGCGACCATTATTTCGGATGTCATTTTCCATCTTTTGGGCATTCCGCCAGGGAAAGTGCGAGTGGTTTATGATTCATGCATAGCGGCGAATGGGGGAAGTATGAGCATTGTGGGCCAGGTGGACGCCAACATATCCATCGGGGGGGTGTCGGCTTCAGGGACCGTGTTGATCTCTAGGTCCCTCGCGGTGTCCTGTTTGTTGGGGACTGATTTCCTGGCAAAAATGCCCATTCAAATAAGGATTGATCAAAACTGTATTGAATTACCGGGGAGGCGTAAAATTTCGTTCCTACCGTCGCCATGGGGCCAGTCTGCCCCTGTTTGCCAGGTGCAGGCACTGTCCGAGGTATCTGTTGACATTCCACCTGGTTCGCAGATGCTTATCCCGTTGAGATATCGGAAGCCAGTACCTGGCGTAGAGGGAGCGGCAGGGGTTCTGTTATCGCCGTCCACGGCTATAACGGGCGGCTCGGCGCTGGTTGGGGCACAAACAATTGTCCGGCCGGGCCAGCCCCCATTCTTACAGGTGCTAAATGGGAGTGCAGAGATTGTCAGTGTCCTGGCCGGAACGGTTGTGGCTCACGCCACGACCGCGTTCACGACCCATGACAACCGGGTCTGCCGGGACATGGTAGGGGGGGGTTTCGGGGCCTACGGGGCAGGATGATCGTTGGGTTGCCGAGTTGTGCGGGGAGAATTCATCCCTGACCGGAGAGCAACGGTCCGCGCTTTGCGCGCTGTTGCTAAGCTATTCCGACGTGTTCAGCTCGGATGATTTTGACTTGGGACGCACCTCCTTGCTTTCCCACCACATTGATACGGGGGATGCCGCTCCGATTCAGTTGAACTCGCATCGGTTGAGCCCGACGGAGCGGGATCAGGTCCGCAGTGCAGTGGAGGACATGCTGGCCGCTGACATAATATCCCCATCTAACAGTCCATGGGGCGCGCCGGTAGTCCTTGTGAAGAAGAAGGATGGGAAACTGCGATTTTGCGTCGATTTTCGAAAATTGAACAAGGTGTCCATCGCAGACGCGTACCCCCTGCCGCGTATGGATGATTCCCTCGATGCCTTGTCTGGGACGAAGTTTTTTTCAACATTGGATCTCTCTTCGGGATTCTGGCAGCTTCCCCTTGACGAGTCTTCGAGGGAAAAGACGGCTTTTTGCACGCCGCAGGGACTGTTTCAGTTTAATTGCCTTCCGATGGGCTTGAATGCGGCTCCAGCCACTTTTCAGCGGTTGATGGAGCTGGTGTTAACGGGTCTGCAGTGGGAGACATGTTTGATTTATTTAGACGATGTCATCGTCTTTAGCCGCACATTTGACAAACATTTGCAGAGATTGGAGATGGTTTTTGTTAGGATGCGCTCCGCAAATTTAAAATTCAAACCGAAAAAGTGTCACCTACTGCAACGATCCGTGCGTTATTTTGGACACATAGTCAGTGCGGACGGGGTGGCCACGGGCCCGGAGAAGATGGCGTGCGTCCGTAACTGGCCAACCCCGGCCTCGGTTGGGGACGTGCGTCGCTTCTTGGGGTTCGCCTCATACTATCGCAGGTTCGTCCCGAACTTTGCTATGATCGCTAGGCCCTTGCACCTCCTTACGGGTAAAGGTCGGAGGTTCCGTTGGGGTCCGCCGGAGGAAGCGGCGTTTCAGGGCCTACACGATCGGTTGGCGACGGCGCCGACATTGGACTATCCGGATTTCGATAGACCGTTTATTCTGGATACGGACGCTAGTGACACTGGGATTGGGGCCGTTCTGTCACAGTCCAAAGGCGGCGTGGAGCGCGTGGTAGCCTATGGTAGCCATGTACTGTCCCCGGCAGAAACCCGCTACTGCGTCACTCGCCGCAAATTATTGGCTATTGTCCATTTTCTCCGCCAATATCGGCCGTATCTTTACGGCCGGTCATTTATTGTGCGCACGGACCATGCGGCTCTGCAATATGCCCTGAGGGTTGACCAACCATCTGGCCAACTGGCACGATGGTTGGAAACCCTGCAGGAATTTTCATTCGACATACAATATCGGAAGGGGTCGCGTCACGCGAATGCGGATGCACTCTCCAGATTACCGCAGGGGTCCCCTTGCGCTTGCGCGTCGGGCACGAATAGGTGTACGCCGGTTCAGCTACCCCCTCGGCCTGTCGTGTCAGCTGTCGAGATGCCTGGGGCTCCGGTGTGCCCAGGACCAGCCGATGGGGTTCTGAACCTTCCGCGCTCGGTATGGATTCGCGAACAATTGCTTGACGACTCATTGGGGGCTTTACGGAGTCGGGCTGCGAAGGGAGCGGGAAAATTGCTGTCCGGTGGGACGCCGGGGGCCGCTCTCCAGGATGGGTTGCTCATGTGGAGAGAGGGATTGCATGACCGCTGGCGTCTGGTGGTACCGTCGTCGCTACGGTACGAATTGATTCGGACTCTGCACGGCGACACTTTATTACATCTCGGGGTGCAGAAGACTTTGTTAACATTACAGCATGACTACTTCTGGCACGGCATGACGACGGATGTCGTCGGACACATTCGGGCGTGTCCCGAGTCTGCCCGGCGGAAGCCGCCTAAAAACCCTTACGTGCCGCCGGTGCACTCTATACAAGTGTCTCGAATCAACGAGTTGGTGGCGCTGGATATTTTGGGACCTTTCCCGCCGTCCGCTAGGGGTAATAAATATTTGCTGGTCGGGGTGGAATATCTTTTCCGCTGGCCAATGGCTTGGCCCTTACCCGACCAGTCGGCGGCGTCTATCACGGACGCCTTCCTATTTGGATATGTGATGGACAAGGGGGCGCCGGAGAGGCTACTCACGGATCAGGGGCGAAATTTTTCTTCCAAATTGTTGGCGGAAGTGTGCGCTGCTCTGGGAACCAAGAAGGTTCGTACGTCTCCTTACCACCCGCAGACGGATGGCATGGTGGAACGCCTTAATCTGATGCTGTCGGCCATGCTATGTCACATGGTTGATGAGAAACAAGCTGATTGGAACTTGCATATACCTGGGGTACTCTCTGCGTATCGGATGACGCCTCATGCGTCCACTGGGTATTCTCCATTTTTTCTCATGTACGGCCGCGAGAATGTGCCGCCGGTGGAAGTACAGCTGAGTACGGGGGCGAAGGGTCCTGTTAAACCTCTCCCTGAATATATTCAGGAAACGGTTCGACGCATCGCCGAGGCACGGGAGGGGGCCCGGTTGGCTACTGCCAAGACTCAGGCGCGAAACGAGCGTTGCGCCCGACGCTCGACCGGTACGTGCCCCTGGCGAGTGGGAGACATGGCATGGCTGCACTGCTCGCAGGTGCGGCCGGGGACCTCCCCTAAGCTTCACAAACCATGGCAAGGGCCGGTTAAGCTTATTGAAGTCCCTAACCCACAATCCGCATGGGTTCGGTTCGGATTGCGGCGCTGGTACGTTCATACGTCTAGATTGAAGCCCTACGTGGCCCCGCGGATGGATGCGTCATCCCCTGATGTTGCCTTGCCGGTGTCTGTTGCGCCCGACGCACCTCTGCCCTTGCCTGTTGACTCTGCAAGCGCGCCTGTCGTGCCTTCTACAGACAAACCAGCCGTGACGCAGGCGGATGTGGCAAATCCTGCTCTGGGTGGGCCTACCACGGCGACGGGGCCCCGTTGCCCTTCCAACCCCACCACAGACACGGTTGCCGGAGACCCCGGACTTGGGTCTCCCTGGGGGACGGGACTTTGGTGTTGACAGGCCTCTAACAGCGGCGGGCGGTTCTACTCCCGTCGATATTAAGACCCCGTCGCGTTCTCGGTCCGTGGGGGTACCGCCGCCCGTTCGGGACGGGCCGGCGACCCGCACGCGTTCCAAATCCCTTTCCTTTCGTTGATTGTTATTGTTCTTGTTCTTGTTATTGTTTTATACTCTCTGTTGTCCAGTGATGCCAGATGGTTCCAATATTGCTCGCATTATTTTTTGTAATTGTTGCAGCCGGGGATGGCTGGGTTTTCATTACGGGGGGGGGGGTCGTGTAATGCGAGCAAGGATTGAGGGGGGGCGGAGTCTGGGTCACGTGGGGAGTGGGTGGAGTTAGGGTCACGTGGGGGAGAGGATTTAGGGAGAGAACCGGAAGGGGAAGGGGGAGTTGAGACGGAGTGAAATAGGAGGAGGCCACGCTGGGCAAGAGGGAGAGTGTGGCGCGGTCGCCACGCAGTGGGAGACGTCGACACCGACAGCCATCGGTGTCAGACCAAGAGAGCTAACGGGGCAGTGAGAGGCTAGCTGTGGAAGGGGCAGCAGTGACGCTAGATAGCGGGGCAGCGTTGTGGCTGCAAGGATTGCCTGACGGGGCGGCAGGGAGACTGCATATTGGAGCAACAGGGAGACTGCACAACGGAGCAGCCGAGAGCTGTGGAGAGGTCGTCGAGCGGGACGCGGGCCTGAGCGAGACGCCGTGGTACGGAGATTCTACGAACCCAATAAAGGACAACGGAGATCGACATCTGAGAGAGAGTCCTTTATTACAATAGGAAACACATCACTGGCAGCCATACTATCATAAATGAACTAAACCTTAATTTGTATTCAGCTGGTCACATCTTTGATAGATCAATGAATTCAAAAGCTCCAGTTTGGGCTCCGCAAATCCATTGCATGCCCTCCCCACTTGTAGACAAAAATGGCTATAATCTATCCCGAGCTTTTAAACTATATCACAGAGCTGGATGTGCTCAACCAACTAGCCTATATCAAGACATCCTACTCAACAGTAGGTAGATAAACTACCCGCTTTTAATTTGGATGCAGTGGGTGACATAATCTGTACACCTCTTTTCCATTTTATATAGCACAAGCTGATATACCCGGCGTTGCCCGGGCCAAAAAAATATTTCAAAACTACTCTTAAAAATCACACAGCAGTGCGTAAAGACTGTGGTGGTACCTGCTATGATTACAGCAGTGCATACCGACTGTGGTGATACCTGCTATCACTACAGTAGTACATGCTGACTCTATAGCAGTATTTATCGACTCTATAGCACAAAGTACTCACCTGACAGAGTGGCGTGGTGAGGCCTAGTCCTGTGCAGAGCCTCCGGCCTCGCCTAGATTGTCCAGCCGGCCGAGGTAGCACCATGGCAGGCTGGGGATTGGCTGCTGCCCCTGACCCCCCCCCCCCCCAGCCACGATCTCCCAGGCCGCTCTGCAGTAATATCTATGGCCTATAATGGTAGCATCTACCGACTGTACGCATCGGGGTGGGAGGGGACATCCAACAGTGAAGAATTTACCTCAGCGTTTAGTAATATTTTGATAGCATTTTTAACTCGAAAAAAAATGTCCCCCTCACTCTCACCAAAGGCGTTCGACTTGGCATGGGCCGTCCCCCCCACCAAAGGCGCGTGAGTTGGTATGGTCGGTCGTGCGTCATAAATAAATAAAGAGATAGCACACAAAAATCGCACTAAATCGCTAATTAAACTAATTTTAAGTTGACGGATGTGAAAAAGAAATAGCGCTTGCTCACCGCGGGGCTAACGGCGTGGTACCTGGCTTTTTTTATGTAAACCCCACCATTGCAGAGGCAAATCCTTCGCAAATGCGCAGACACACACAAACCCACACAGAAACTTGTTAAGGCCCGAACTTAACAATTACGCCTTTAAAAATGAGCTGCTTCACCCAAAACAATCAGGCTTCGGGAATAATTATGGCACAACTACCGCAGTCCTTGACTCCCTTCATTTTGTATTTAATAGATTGGACAATAAACAATACTGTCCCATACTCTTTCTTGACACTAAATAGTTTCGAAAGCCTCAATTTCTCCAGGAATACCATTGTCCGTTTCAATAGCTACCTCTTTGAAGCTAAATCAGGTTTCAGTCAAGACCTTGGTATCTAAAAAAATACAAAAAATCACGAAGGGAGTTCCACAAGGCTCCATGCTTGGACCACTCGTATTTGCCCTCTACGTAAATGTTCTGGAAACCTCACATGAAGTACTCAACGTTGTTTGCTGACGATACTGCAATCATGGTAGCTTGAAATTCATCAGAAAAAGATATAAAGTGATTTTGACCTCATTCAGAACGAAATTATTTACCTCAGATTCGTTCCGAATGCAAATAAAACCAAATATGTTTTCCAATAAGAGAAATCCTGCCATGTTTCCAACCCAGGTTATATCTCTAGGCAATCAACAAATTGAACAGGTGGAGGAGTAAAAATATTTTGGCTTCACCATCGACTCTAAATTGAAGTGTCACTGCCATTTTAATTAAATCAACTTTCTAGACAGACATAACATCTATGCTACATTTGGATATGGTAAGAGCAACCATACTTACAATTTTTGACTACCACAATGTATTTGATCACTTCGCTTCTGAGGTTGAATTAAATAAGCCAAAGCCACTCAAACATTCGGCTCTTCGCTTTGCGGATGCTCCATACAATACCCCTACCATTGCGACCTTTATATCGGTTAACATTTTAAATTCCCTCTCTGCACGTAGAAACATCCACTGGGCTCCGTTTATTTTGGAAGGTTCTCTTGGACAAATGCATAAAATACTCGAGCCCCAAAGGAAAATAAACAAAGGATTAGGAACTTCTCTTACACCCTCTTAAAATCCCCACAAGTTTGTTTAGGTCCTGTAGAAAAATGCCTTCTCAGTGGCTGACTCCCTCATTTTGGAATGCTTTCGCATTATATTTGGAATTGCAATAATTTCCAACCATGAGAAACCTTACTCTTTAGTTATTTTAGTAAAGTCAATAAGGTAGAAAAATAATAAATCACCACTTTCGCCCCCCCCCCCCCTTCTCTCTCCCCCCCTGCAGCGGACCTCTCCAGTGCTGCTGCGGTGGCCCACTTTACTCCAGTGGCCCGGATGCTGCTGTGGGGTCCACTTTCTGACCGACCCGCCCCCCCCCTTCTCTTTCCCCCCCTACGGCCGAGGCCTATATAACCTTGTGCCACGGCAGATCTCTTGCCTACTTCAGCAGTTTTTTTCTTGCTGTGGTTGTCTCACCTGATGACGATTGCTTGTGTTGCGATCGAAACGTCGTTATCTATTATTTTTCTACCTACGTGACCGAAATAACCAAAGAGTATGGATTCCAGCAGTCACGGAAGCTTCAAATAAACATGAGAAACCTCCGGTTCATTCCTGAAACTCAAGTTCCTTCATACATATAGCTGTAATCAATAATCGGCAGATAAGCGGGAGTACGAGTCTGCGTGGATGGCACTTAAAGTTCCCAGTTACTATTTGTGTTTGCTTTGTTAAATGTCGTTTTATTTTTGTGTTCCTAAAAGAATGTAGTCATATTTTTGTTACTGGTTCGACTGTATCTCGGCCTCACTGTGTGCTGCGTTGCACCACTAGTCGAGTAGATAACCTTGCGTTCAATAAACCCTCGGAGCCAGGATGAACGTCCGACTCCAATCGTCATTTATTGATTTTAACAAGGTAAAACTGGTGAGAAAACACAGATACAGCATCTGTTATAACCCGGAAACACCAACACAATGAACACCACAGCATCAGAACATTGTCTTAGATAACAATAGATCCTGGACGGACCAGGGCCCTACATTACCACTGAACAACTACACAAGAGCACAAGCCCCTGCGTTGCATAAAGGCACATCGTGTATTCATCCCACTGCACCCCAAATGTACAGCATTAATTCTAGATTTGAAGCTTTCGTAACTGCAAGGATTCATACTCTTAGTTCTTTCGGTAAAGTCACGTAGGTAAAAAATGAAATAAAAATTACTAAAAAATATAAACAATAAAATCACGACGTTTCGGAGGCAACACAAGCTTCCGTCTTCAGGTGAAACTGTCACAGCAAAATATCTGTATCAAGTGAAGAGAAGTCCCAGGAGGTACGACCTTATATATTGGTTAAGGGGGGAGGAGTTGTGAGATGATCAGTACTGCTGCTGGGACTGAGCCTTTGTAATGTAGATGCCATATGTAGATAAGCCAGCTAGGATTAGGCCGCCTTTTGTTATGCTGCTGGGTGGGTAAATTAATGAAATACGATTAAGCCGCCTTTTGTTATGCTGCTGGGTGGGTAAATTAATTAAATATGAAAAAGGTAAGTACTGTTAAACGCTAGGGATGTTAACACTCGGTAGAGTAAAAAAGTGCCTGTCAGATAATATGGTCCAAAAATGTGTAGTTAAATATTTTTTGCATGGTTGATAACATCTTTCCAATGATTACTAAGTTTGTACCCATCATCACGGTGGAAATTATGTCTGTGTTTGTATATCTGAATGGATTCGTGTACAAACCTTTGATGGTAGCCAGAGGGTTTGCAGAGCACCTTAGTCTCGGAGAAAACAATATCATGAGAGCCCACCGCGTTGTAGCAATGATCGGCAACAGCGGAAGACTCAATTTTGCCGTGTTTCAAATCTGACTTGTGCTCGCGGACACGATCAGAGAAATGACGTTTCGTTTCCCCAATGTAAGTCACCACAGCTGCAACTCAGTTTATAGACTCCAGGGTATTGCAAGTCAGGGATGACATCCTTCACAGATGGAATTAGATCACGGATGTTATGTACTGTACTGAATCGGACTGGGATCTTATGTTTGTTTAGAATTTTGGAGATCACATCTGCTGCTGTGTCCTCACCTAACTCTAAACAGATTTTACTTAAAGCTAGCCTATCACTAATCTCGGAGAGAATAAGGTTACTCCGAGTTGAACTCGATAATTTAGACAAGACTCTCTTACAAACACATTTTATGTTAACACAAAAAATGTCCCCTTCTGATTGGAACCACGTTGACAACATGACTTCTGCTTCTGCTGACTCACTGTCAACCAAATGCAAAGCCAACTTGATTTCTAAATTCAACCTCCTATCTAAGAAGAAATCAGAGCCACAAATCACAAAGCTGGATGTTGACACGACCGTTATTAATCAGAGTAACATCCCTATTTCTGACAATCTGAAAACGGTACTGGCCAAAGGACTCAATTTCGCTGTCACCCCTAAATATATACCAGTAGAGGATGTCATTTCTCAGGTTGATGTTGTCCTCAGAGGCATAGGACACATCCATGCGGATGTAGCAAGAGCTGAAATAGCCACGATTCTTAAGAATGCTAAGAAACCCACTAGTAACATTAGCAAAAACGAACGCTCTGAACTCGCGAACTTAAAAAAGAGAGATGATATAGTCATCCTCTCGGCAAACAAGGGCAATGCCACGGTCATCATGGATAAAGAATCATACAACAACAAAATCCTGGACCTACTTAATGATGGGAGTTACTCCAAAATTAAAAGCAATCCTACAAACAGCCTAACGACAAAAACCAACAAGATCATCACGAGTTCGACTTCCCTAATCGAACCAACCAAACGTCCCTCTTTAAAACCCTCGGCTGCTAGACCTCCCAGACTCTATAGTCTTCCCAAGATCCATAAAGAAGGCACTCCGCTACGACCCATCGTGTCAACGATTAACTCTCCTACGTACAAACTAGCCCGTTTTCTATCAGATACTCTACTTCCCTTCACAGGCAAGACCTCTTCGGCAGTACTCAACTCAACCCAATTAGTCTCTATGGTCAAGGACATGGTACTATCTCCTGATGATATCCTCTTGATGTAGTATCTCTGTTTACCAAAGTTCCAGTGCCTGACACCCTAACAATTGAGGACTTGGTCCAACATGGATTGAATTCGGATGTACCTGCGCTGGTTAGGCATTGCCTCACCAACACTTATTTTACCTGGAATGGCACATTCTACAAACAGAATGAGGGTACCGCTATGGGCTCCCCCTTGTCACCAGTATTAGCCAACATGTTCATGGAAAAGTTTGAATCAGATGCCATCCAGACATCCACCTTGCGTCCTTCCCTGTGGAAGAGGTATGTGGATGACACTTTCATCATTTGGCCACATGGCCTCCCAGCATTGAACCACTTCTTGGATCACATCAATTCCAGACATCCATCCATCAGATTCACCATGGAAGTGGAGAAAGATAGCAAACTACCATTCTTAGATATTCTGTTTGAGAGGAGACCTGACGGATCCTTGGGACATTCTGTCTACAGGAAAGCCACCCACACAGATTCCTACTTGAAACCGGATTCCCACCACCACCCATCTCAAAATAATTCTCTCATCAAAACGCTATACCACAGAGCTCATGTAATTTCTGACCAACACCACCTGGCCAGTGAATTAAGACACGTAGATCGGGCCCTCAGGATGAACGGATACTCTGAACGCACCATCCGCCAAGCTGTGTCTCCCACCATACAGAAACAGCCACTTGAAACTCCGATCAAAACGGTCACGTTACCATACATAGCAGGCGTGACCAAAAGATCTCCAAAATTCTAAACAAACATAAGATCCAAGTCCGATTCAGTACAGTACATAAAATCCGTGATCTAATTCCATCTGTGAAGGATGTCATCCCTGACTTGCAATACCCTGGAGTCTATAAACTGAGTTGCAGCTGTGGTGACTGTTACATTGGGGAAACGAAACGTCATGTCTCTGATCGTGTCCGCGAGCAGTCAGATTTGAAACACGGCAAAATTGAGTCTTCCGCCGTTGCCGATCATTGCTACAATGCGGTGGGCTCTCATGATATTGTTTTCTCCGAGACTAAGGTGCTCCTGCAAACCCTCTGGCTACCATTCAAAGGTTTGTACACGAATCCATTCAGATATACAAACACAGAAATAATTTCCACCGTGATGATGGTACAAACTTAGTAATCATTGGAAAGATGTTATCAACCATGCAAAAAAGATTTAACTACACATTTTTGGACCATCTTATCTGACAGGCACTTTTTTACTCTACCGAGTGTTAACATCCCCAGCGTTTAACAGTACTTACCTTTTTCGTATTTAATTAATTTACCCACCCAGCAGCATAACAAAAGGTGGCTTAATCGTATTTAATTACTTTACCCACCCAGCAGCATAACAAAAGGCGGCTTAATCCTAGCTGGCTTATCTACATATGCCATCTACATTACAAAGGCTCAGTCCCAGTAGCAGTACTGATCATCTCACAACTCCTCCTCTCCTGCGGCCCTTCCTGGCTCCTCCCCCCTTAACCAATATATAAGGTCGTACCTCCTGGGACTTCTCTTCACTTGATACAGATATTTTGCTGTGACAGTTTCACCTGAAGACGGAAGCTTGTGTTGCCTCCGAAACATCGTGATTTTATTGTTTTTATTTTTTATTAATTTTAATTTCATTTTTTACCTACGTGACTTTACCGAAAGAACTAAGAGTATGTACAGCATTACACATAACACTAAACTGTGGATGAGATACTTCGTCATCTTTGCTCTCAGGATCGCAACATAGCCACCTGGGCACAAGTCTGACCCGACCTACTAAATCACAAGTAACATCCACAATAAGGAAAGTTGCAGGCTTCGTTGCTTACTAGGCCTCGTATTTACCACAACAACTTAACGGCACCATAAAGGCATTGACATCACTATAACGGTCATTCCAACATTACAACAGCATTGCCAATATTATAAGAATATAAACAAACTTACAGACAATGCTTCTCAAAGTCCCACAATGGGCAACTGCGTCGGGCTTCACTGAGACGCGATGTGTGCCGCCATCTTGAATTATCTGTGTAATGGCCGACGCCCGCGTGGTTCAGTGGAAATCTAAAATCGCAACTTTCTGGTCACGTGACCAAAATTAGCATCAAAAACAGGAAATTCCTGTGTACATACGCCCCCCCCCCCATCTGCCGTGAGGCAAAACTCCTGCCGTGAGGCAAAACTCCTCCCGTGAGGCAAAACTCCTGCCGTGAGGCAGAACAGACTGGTTCCCTATTTCTGTAACGTGTAAAACACATAGCGATACTTGCTGATTGTACTGCGACCTATGTAACCATGATTAACTAAGATCTGTGCTGCCTAATATCCGCATGTACTGCGACCTATGTAACCATGATTAACTAAGATCTGTGCTGCCTAATATCCGCACCTTTACAGGACGGCCCACGAGTTAGAGCCTAGCAGCTCATGGGGCCCTTCCTGCTACAATAAAATCTAAAATAAATAAAATCTAACATACACACTATCCATACGCTCCTGGGAAATAAAGCCTTTATAAAAAATATAATTGTGCAAATCCTTTGCCTATCGACAAGGAAGTTCACTATAAGTAAATAAATGCAGTCGTTCATAGTTCTAACATACATAGAAATTGTAAACTATTCTTTTTTTAAATGAAGAAACTCAAAAAAGACTCGGTGAAGTAACAAAATAAACATTACAAGGGGAATCGAACACAAAAGTCATTCATAGTGGCATTTAGAATACATTTGGGTTTTTATTTTTTTTACTATTTGTTTGGTAAAAAAAGCGTAATATATGTAATGAAACGATATTAACAATCTCCAATTTTTTGATGACAGTCAGTTTTATCAACAATAGAAAATTTATAAAAGGTGAAACATTTTTTTTATTACTTGTTAAAGACTGCTGCGAAGTTGGGCTCAAGATAATGTTTTATGACAAGCACCCTTGTTTACCGAGTAAAGCCTTACTAGTATTAATAATCTATTATTTAGGTTGGGTCCTGTCAAGTTTTCGAAGTAGAGGACAAAAAAATCAAAATAGAACAATTTGCACGCAATTTTTCAGCATCAAGAGGCTTTGGTCAATAACAATTACCACGTAAGGGGTTTTTTGGTCTCTGGCAGAAAACTGGAGAACCCGGAGGAAACCCCATGCAGAACAGGAAGATAACATCAACATTAACACAGGCCCCCAAGGTGAGAATTTAACCCAGGTGCTCATTGCTGTGAGACATATCAAAGCCCCATGCAAACATATACTTTAAACGCACTCAAAATACAACATTCTGTAACTTCATTCATATTATTACAATTAACGTAATTCATAATGTATATGATAAAGTGTTACATTAGTTGGTATATTAATTGATACGGTACACTGCCTATGTTTTGCACTGCACAGTATTAAAATACATTTGACGAAATCAATGTGCAGTATTAGAGACATCCAGTAAGTATTGCACACATATTGCCAAACAACAAAAGTATGAATAATGAGGGGTAGGTACGATACGGATCGTTGTTGTTGTTGTTGCTGTACCTTAGTTTGATAATCATCAGCCATCATCTATCCACTGCTGGATGAGGGCTGCCGTGCCACCGTGGGTAGAGACAAACTGGCTATCAGATGGTCTTCAGGTGGCGGTGTTCTGGCCCAACCCTTTTTACTTCCACCGCTCCGGAATTTCAAGTCAAAACCGACCAGGAAATGGACAGGTATACCACCCATATATAAGTCATTGTACCCTGCAAGGTGCAAGGTTGTCATCATGTTAATGCGGAAAAAAATGAAGCTTGCAGGTTTCCTCTGTGTAATAAAGGACTCTCAGCTGATGTTGTTCTCCGTGTCCTTTATTGGGTTCTTGCTCGCACCCCGCGATGTCTCCGCTCCGACCCGCACCTTCTCCGCCTCGTGCCTCCGCACATCGTCTGAGTCCTCCGCTCCCGCTCTCTATCTCTGCAACCACCCCGCTGCTCGTGTGCTTCACACACTCTGCAGACACCCCCGCTGCTCCACGAACACCGCTGGCCGACGGTGCCGTGACTCCTGCCTCGTGACAATCGCGCCACTCCTCGCCAGCATTCCGCGTGGCCTCCCCCTTCTCTATTCTGTCTCCACTCCCGATCCCCTTCCGGTTCTCCCCTTATATCCTCCCCCTCACGTGACCCTGACTCCTCCTCCTCCGCACGTGACCCTGACTCCGCCCACACTCACGTGACCCTGTCCTTGCTCGCATTACATGATCCCCCCCCCGTGTAGAAAAACCCAGCCGTCCCCGGCTGCAACAGAGCAAAATAATGCGAGCAAAAGTCCAGCAACAGGCATAACAAGACAACGGAGATTATAACAACAACAACAACAACACAACAACAATGAATAGCACAATTAACGAAAGGAAAGGGACTTGGAACGCGTGCGGGTCGCCGGCTCGTCCTGAATGGGGGGCGGCCCCCGCATAGACCGTGACCGCGATAGGATTTTAGGAGCGGTGGGATCGGAACCACCCGCCGCTGTTGGAGTCCCGCCAATGTCAGAGTCCCGTACCCCCGGGAGACCCGTCGCCGGGGTCTCCAGCAAATGCGTCCGCGGCGGGGTTGGAGGGGCGGCGGGGCCAAGAGTCCCCGTCGCCATGGTAGGCCCACCCGGAGCAGAACTCACTGTCCCGTCCGTGTCACGGCCGGTCCGTCTGTAGAAGGCACGACAGGCGCGCTTGCAGGGTGAACAGGCAAAGTCAGTGGCGCATCGGACGCAACAGACACCGGCAAGGCAACGTTAGGAGATGACGCATCCGGCCATGGGGCCATGTAGGGTTTCAATCGAGACGTATGCACGTACCAGCGCCGCGATCCGAAATGAACACGCCCGGACTGCGGACTAGGCACCTCAATAAGCACAACCGGCCCCTGCCATGGTTTGTGCAACTTAGGGGAGGTCCCCACCCGCACCTGCGGGCAGTGCAGCCAGGCCATGTCCCCCACTCGCCAGGGGGATTCCCCATCCGAGCGCCGAGCACAACGTTCGTTCCGGGCCTGGGTCTTAGCCGTAGCCAATCTGGCCACCTCCCGTGCCTCCGCCACGCGATGAACGACGACCCGAATGTACTCCGGAAGAGGATTAACAGGATCCTTCGCCCCCGTACCCAGCTGCACGTCCATCGGCGGCACATTCTCACGGCCGTACATTTAAAAAAAAGGTGAGTACCCCGTGGACGCATGAGGCGTCATCCTGTATGCAGAGAGCACCCCAGGAATGTGCAAATCCCAATTAGCCTGCTTTTCGCTAACCGTGTGACAGAGCATAGCCGACAGGGTCCGATTAAGCCGTTCCACCATGCCATCCATTTGAGGGTGGTAGGGAGACGCTCGAACTTTCTTGGTTACCAGTGCAGCACACACCTCAGCCAATAATTTAGAAGAAAAATTTCGCCCTTGGTCTGTGAGCAACCTTTCCGGCGCCCCTTTGTCCAATACATATCCGAACAGGAACGCGTCCGTGATAGACGCCGCCGACTGGTCGGGCAAGAGCCAAGCCATAGCCCAGCGGGAAAGATATTCCACCCCGACCAGAAAAAATGTATTCCCCCGAGCGGACGGCGGGAAAGGCCCCAAAATATCCAACGTCACCAACTCGTTAATCTGGGACACCTGTATGGACTGCACTGGTGGAACATATGGGTGTTTAGGCGGCTTCTGCCGGGCACAGTCGGGACACGCCCGAATGTGCTCGACGACATCGGTCATCATGCCGTGCCAGAAGTAGTCCCGCTGCAACGTTAACAAGGTTTTCAGCACCTCGAGATGTAACAACGTCTCGGAGTGCAGAGTCCGAAGCAACTCGTACCGTAACAACGACGGCACCACCAGGCGCCAGCGATCGTGCAACCCTTCTCTCCACATTAGCAACCCATCCCAGAGAGCGGCTCCCGGCATCCCACCGGACAGCGGGCCCCCCGTCCCCTTTGCAGCCCGACTCCGCATGGCTCCCAGCGACTCATCGAGCAATTGCTCGCGAAGCCATACCGAACGTGGCAGGTTCAAAACGCCATCAGCCGGTCCCGGACACACGGAATCCTCGGCCACCTCAGCTGGTACCGGGCATACGGGAACCTCGGGCATGCGCACAATAAACGTACGGCCGTACAAATACGGCCGATAATGGCGAAGAAAATGTACAATGGCCAAAAGTTCGCGGCGAGTAACGCAGTAACGGGTCTCCGCAGGAGACAACATGCGACTACCGTATGCAACCACGCGTTCAACGCCGTTCTTAGACTGGGAGAGAACAGCCCCAATCCCGGTGTAACTAGCGTCAGTATCCAGAATAAAAGGTCGAGTGAAATCTGGATAGTCCAACGTTGGTGCCGACGCCAAACGATCGCGCAGGCCCTGAAACGCCGCCTCTTCCGTTGGTCCCCAGCTGAATCTCCGGCCTTTAGCCGTAAGGAGGTGCAACAGCCTCGCGATCGTGGCAAAGTTAGGAACGAACCGGCGGTAGTATGAGGCGAACCCAACGAACCGATGCACGTCGCCCACTGAGGCCGGAGTCGGCCAATTATGGACGTGGCGACTACGTCGAAACTAACAATGTGGCCCAAATAGCGCACGGATCGTTGTAAGAGGTGACACTTTTTGGGCTTAAATTTCAAATTGGCCGTACGCATTCTGGCAAACACCGTGTCCAACCTCCGCAAATGTTCCTCAAACGTGCGGCTGAAAACGATAACATTGTCTAAATATATCAAGCACGTCTCCCACTGCAGACCCGTTAACATGAGCTCCATCAGCCGCTGGAATGTCGCGGGGGCGACGTTCAGGCCCATGGGAAGACAATTAAACTGAAACAATCCCTGCGGCGTCCGGAAGGCCGTCTTTTCCCTCGAGGACTCGTCTAGGGGAAGTTGCCAGAATCCTGATGAGAGATCGAGAGTAGAAAAAAAATATTCCCCAGACAAGGCATCGAGGGAATCGTCCATTCGCGGCAGGGGGTACGCATCCGCAACCGACACCTTATTTAATTTGCGAAAATCCACACAAAACCGCAGCTTCCCATCCTTTTTTTTCACAAGGACCACCGGCGCGCCCCACGGGCTGTTTGACGGGGAAATAATGTCGGCGGCCAGCATCTCCTCCACCGCGCCGCGAATGTGATCCTGCTCCGGCGGACTCAACCGATGCGGGTTCATCCGAATCGGAGCGGCATCCTCCGTATCAATGTGGTGGGAAAGCAAGGAGGTGCGACCCAAATCGAAATCGTCCGCACTAAAGATGTCGGAATACCTTCCCAACAGTGCGCGGAGTGCAGACCACTGGTCCGCAGTCAAAGACGTATTTTCACGGCACAACTCGGCAATCCATCGATCGTCCTGTGACGTTGAGACCGATACCCCCCCTACAAGGCCTCGACGGTCATGATCGCCATGGCTCGTGAAAGCAGTTGTAGCGTGAGCCAAAACCGTTCCGGCCGGTACAACCACATTTTCCCCGCTCCCATTCAATACCTGTAAAAACGGAGGTTGACCCGGCCGGACAATCGTCTGTGCCCCCACCAGCGTCAAGCCACCCGTTATAGCAGCGGACGGTGATAACCAAACACCCGCCGCCCCTTCGATTCCAGGCACCGGTTTCCGATACCGCAGCGGAATACGCATCTGCGAGCCAGGCGGAATATCGACCGATACCTCGGACAGCGCCTGCACCTGACGGTCAGGAGCTGCCCGGCCCCAGGGTGACGGCAAGAATGAAACACGGCAATTCAATACAATTATGATCTACCCTTATTTGAATTGTCATCTTGGCTAGGAAATCGGTTCCCAACAAACAGGGCACCTACACTATGGGGACCTCATTTGCCAGTAAAAATATGATAATTGGTTCTTTACCCTTCTATCTGGCAACAAAACTGACACCTTTTTGCAAGGAGTCATGTTTGCATAGACCGCAATACCTGCAGTCATAATACAAACAAAAGAACATAACTCTGATAATGTGCACTGTCCCTGAAGTTGATTGGTCCACACCCGAGACAGCTTTCCTTCGAGCCTAGTCTCATATGGGTTGGACCAGATGACGCCAAAAGGCGCACCTTTTGGCGTCATCTGGTCCAACCCATATGAGACTAGGCTCGAAGGAAAGCTGTCTCGGGTGTGGACCAATCAACTTCAGGGACAGTGCACATTATCAGAAGGCGCACCTTTTGGCGTCATCTGGTCCAACCCATATGAGACTAGGCTCGAAGGAAAGCTGTCTCGGGTGTGGACCAATCAACTTCAGGGACAGTGCACATTATCAGAGTTATGTTCTTTTGTTTGTATTATGACTGCAGGTATTGCGGTCTATGCAAACATGACTCCTTGCAAAAAGGTGTCAGTTTTGTTGCCAGATAGAAGGGTAAAGAACCAATTATCAAACAGGGCACCGCGAGGGACCTGAAAATCAACACTGTCCCAGTAGCCAAAACACCCCCAACCGATATATTGGCGTCCACCTGACCCACAATGCCCATACTACCCCTGTTCGCCGCTATGTAAGAGTCGTAAACCGGCCTCACGCACCCCGGCGGAATGGACAAGAGGTGAAATATCACGTCAGAGATAATGGTCGCTGACGCTCCCGAGTCAACCAAAATGCGCACGTCGATCCCTTGGATCGACCCCGGCACGGTCGACGAGCCCGTAGCGGCCGCAACTACTCTCCGTGCCAATTTGCGCCATTGCGTCAGCGAGCAACGCTGACCACCGAACGCCCCCCCGTCAGTAATGGCACCCGGCCCGTGTATCGATGGTGATGCATGAGGTGACAGGCCTTGCCGGGTGTCTGATGCGTACCGACTTGCCTGTCGTGGGTGGTCCTTCCCCGTCGCATCCGTGGCCGAGGCCTCCTGCTGGGGCGGCTGTCGAACGCGAGCCCAGCATTCCCTGGCGAAGTGGCCTTTACGGCCGCAGCGGAAACATGCCAGATCGGTTCGCCGTGCAGCACCCCCTCTGTCTTGTCGCTCCCGCGCCGGGGGCCCTGGTCACAACCCCGCTCCCCCCCGAGTCGGCCACTGGGTCGATGCCGCCGTCAGCTCCTCAAGACCCCTCTCGTCCCGAACGTAGACGGCCTCCTTCGGGACCCCTCCTGTTGCACCGCCGTCGACTGTGGGGCTCCTTGTCCACGCTGTCACCGGCGAAGATTGAATTGGGCATCCAGACACTTGGCCGCCGTCCGGGACGTCAACTTATTGTGGCAGCACACGGGCATGGGGATGCCCAAATCCCGGGATAACTCCAACATTTTGCCCAGTATCAGGGGTTCCAACAAATCGGGCTCAGTCTCTGGATATGCGGCCATTGCTAACTCGATCACCGCGCCCCAGAATGCCACCGGCGATTCTTCAGGTGCCCGTTGCCGCTGCACGAACCTGCGGTGTGCATCGTCCGGGGGCTCGTACGCCTCCGCCATTTCCTCAAAGACCCCCTGTAGCGTCGTCTTTTTAGCGGCTTTGATGCAGCGAAAGAACCGGACGGACTCGTCATCAAGAACCGTTGGCAAGACCTCCAAAGCCTTCGCATCAGTCCATTTAGCGGATCGTACCGCCGCTTGAAAACGGCAGGCGAATGCGCTCCAATCTCCACCAATGGAGAACTCTTTCACAGTCGTCAGACGCTGGCTGCGGGTCCCCACGCCGCCTTCATTCGCCGATGATGTCCCATGCGGTAGCGACAAGATGGTGTCACGTTGCAACGTGTTCAAAATGGTGGCTCCCCGTCGTTCGTCTCCGACCACTCCCAAGATGGCGTCCTCCCGCGTCGGAGGCGGCAAGATGGCGTCTTCCCGCCGTTCTTCCCCGACCACGCCCAAGATGGCGGCCCCGTGCCGTGTGGCGGAGAGGGCTGGAAGCGACGACAAGGCCCCACTCGGCTGCCCTCTGCTCGGGCTCCCCGGACTTGTCGTGGGCGTCACCAGGGTGCAAAGCTGAGTTAAAACAGCCTTCAGCTACTCAAGTTGGGCCGCCACGTGTCGCCACTCTTCCTCAGCGCCCACCCCCAGAGACGGTCCCGCTGCGCCAGCGACATCCTGCACTCTCGGCGCGTCGCCCGTCCCTGTCTCGCCTCCGCCTTCCATTGTTGGTAGCGCCACCGCCGGAGAAAGGTCATCGTCTGCTTCAGAAGATGGCGCAGAAGATTGTGCAGGTATGGCCTTTCTTCTGAGCTGTTTCGACATGTCTTCCCCAGTGTAATAAAGGACTCTCAGCCGATCTTGTTCTCCGTGTCCTTTATTGGGTTCATGCTCGCACCCCGCGATGTCTCCGCTCCGACCCGCACCTTCTCCGCCTCGTGCCTCCGCACGTCGTCTGAGTCCTCCGCTCCCGCTCTCTCTCTCTGCAGCCACCCCGCTGCTCGTGTGCTCCGCACACCCAGCAGCCACCCTGCTGCTCCGTGTGCTCCCGCACACTCTGCAGACACTCCCACTGCTCAACGAACACCGCTGGCCGACGGTGCCGTGACTCCTGCCTCGTGGCAATCGTGCCACTCCTCGCCAGCATTCCGCGTGGCCTCTCCCTTCTCTATTCTGTCTCCACTCCCGATCCCCTTCCGGTCTCCCCTTATATCCTCCCCCTCATGTGACCCTGACTCCTCCTCCTCCGCACGTGACCCTGACTCCGCCCACACTCACGTGACCCTGTCCTTGCTCGCATTACATCTGTATACTGCTGCCGCTGCTGCTTTTGTCAACAAGTACGTTTCTTTAATTACTGCGCCTTGTAATAGCAATGTTCATCTAAAGTGTATAGTTTTGTTACCTTACCGTAACGTGCATGAACTATTACCGCAAACTAATGCGCATGTACAATATCTGTTTTTATTTATTTAATTAAGCATTTGAAATAGCATCGACAAGACAACGTGCTTTAAGGGACGTTTCAATTCTATAGTACTTCAACGAGCACAATTTTTTTTATTAAACGTGCTTACTTTTTAAATCCTTTATATTAAGTTCACTTGCTTGCGCGCTTACGACCGTGCAAATCTTTCGGTCGTTTTTTAACCCACTTCCCGTGATCCAATCGAGCTGACATTTTGCACACAGACTCGTTGTGCGTGACAATTTATTTACGTGAAAATTTTTTTCCATAACTTTACACTTTTTAGGAACAAAAAATGTTCTATTTAATTACCAATTGCTTAATGGTGGCAGGAAATCATCTGACCCATAGGTGGCAGCCATCTCAAGCCAGAGGACGAGAGGACTTTAGCCGCCACGCATATAAAGGATTTATAGTGAAAAACTTTGTTTTTACGGGTAAATTTTTTTAAAACTTTATATTAAGTTCACTTGCTTGCTTGCTTGCGCGCTTACGACCGTGCAAATCTTTCGGTCGTTTTTTTAACCCACTTCCCGTGATCCAATCGAGCTGACATTTTGCACACAGACTCGTTGTGCGTGATAATTTATTTTCATGAAAAATTTTTTCCAGAATTTTCCACTTTTTAGGAAAAAAAAATTCATAATTAATTTTAAATACTAATGTGATAAAAATGAAACTCTTACTCAAGAAAAACAGAAATGAATAATAAAATAAAACCGATGCCACGCATATACAAGATTTATAGTGAAAAACTTTGTTTTTACAGGTTAATTTTTTATCATTGCCAAACTTAAAAAATAATTTAATTTCACGGTACAGGATTGTTATGCTTGAATAATTTTTCACGGAAGTTAAAAAATGTACTTTGTAAAAAAAAAGTCTTGTCTTTCTTCTTTGAACATTGTCGTATATGTGTTTGACAACGTACGGTGCTCTATTATTATGATATTATTCAAGGGGTGCTTTTTTCACCGAATGAGCAGGATTACACCGATTCAAGTAATTATTGCTACATAACAGAGCCTTTAAAATTGTGTGGTCACCCATTACTTTATTTTATAGTTAAAATGTTCTGGTACAGTAATTACTATGTGTTTTTAGCTGTCCAATTCTGATATCGCAAAAACGTGTTAAAACATGATTAACGTTATCTGTGTGTGTTTCTATATTACAATATAGGGTTATAATGTCCCTTTAAAGCTTTCGTGACTGCAGGAATTCATCTTCTTGGTTCTTTCGGTAAAGTCACGTAACTTTACCGAAAGAACCAAGAAGATATAATGTCCCTGTTGATACTTAAACTAATCGCTAGTTGATGTGTGGTTGTGATAATTATGCTGCCACTCATGCTATTGGCACGTAAGAGCTTTACTTGTGGTGTAGAATGGCTATGTTGCATTGTGACGTGTTCTAACTTATGGCTCGTTCATTCTCCGATTTTTCCACCAACAATTATAAGTGACGTTTGCAAATCTCTGTCATTGGCTCAAAATTGTAAGGGGGCTTACACAACTCTTAGATTTCCATGGCTCGCATTGAATTCAACAAATTGTGGAAAATACTGCAGTTAATGGAAAATAAACCATACTAGAGGTTTTTTGGGGTTAGATCGCGTAAATATATAAATGTGGCGTTAAAACCCGCCACCACTGGATACAGCCAAATAAACCCAATTTTTTTACAGAATTCATTTTTAAATTAAGACCACAATACTTCAAAATATTTGTTTACAGTTATACAAAATTCATGTTAGTGGATCTGTATTTAACAAGTTGATACTGGTACAATGTGGATTGCTCTCCAACATACCGGTGTGCAGAAGCAATACTAATCTGGCAGCGATTGTTCACACAACGCCTCTAGTTATTTATTTATTTACCTGTGCCGTGTGGAAGAGGGAGTACGACATACAATTATTCATCACAATATTGGGCGTGGAAGCGTGTGCATTAAATACAAAACAAGATTAAATTACAATTGTGTTTCGTCTTTTGAATTGTCTTTCTAGCATTTTCAATTCATTAAAGTCAACAATAGATCCATCTACACTCTACAGCAGGGGTCCTCAAACTTTTTAAACAGGGGGCCAGTTCACTGTCCCTCAGACCGTTGGAGGGCCGGACTATAGTAAAAAACAAACTATGAACAAATTCCTATGCACACTGCATATATCTTATTTTGAAGTAAAGAAACAAAACGGGAACAAATACAATATTTAAAATGAAGAACAAGTAAAGTTAAATCAACAAACTTGCCAGTATTTCAATGGGAACTATGGGCCTGCTTTTGGCTAATGAGATGGTCAATGTCCGGTTCCATATTTGTCACTGCTAGTCGTAACAAGTGATGCAAGTGTGCATCCCTTAGTCTAGATTTGGTTGGAGATTTCAAATGTTTCATTCTGGAAAAAGTCTGTTCACAGACATAAGTGCTGCCAAAGATGGTTGCCATTTTGAGTGCATGGTTCCTGAGATGAGGATATGTCTCACAGGGGAGAGATGCATAGACATTATGAAGGCTGCTTGACTAGAATGCGTCTTTCAGAGAGTCACAATTCTGCAGTTCAGCCAGTTCCATTTGGTAAATTGTATCCATATTTTCAATGTCAATAGAAAATGGGTTACGGAAAAGCTGTATGTCCTGTTCATGGAGATGAAGCTCTTTAAATCTAAATTGGAACTCCTTTTGCAATTTTTCCAGTGAATCCACTCATGTTTTGTTTGGGAATGCAACCAATGGTTTTTCCGCTAACAGATTTTGAGTTGTGGGGAGATGGCAGAAGTTTTCCTCCTTCACTTGTTTGATGAGGAGGCCTAATTTTACTTCAAATGCTTTGACATGTGATTGTATATCACAGATGAGCTTCCCCTTTCCTTGAAGTTTCACATTGAAACTGCTGAGTAGCTCTGTTACATCTGTCAGAAAGGCAAGGTGCCATTTCCATTCTGCATCATTGAGCTCTGGTACTTCTTTGTTTTTTGAAAGCAGAAAAGCTGTAATCTGTGGAAGTAAGTCATAGAAACGTTTCAAAACTCTCCCTCGACTCAGCCAACGGACTTCTGTGTGGTACAGAACATCTTCATAGTCAACATTTAGCTCAGACAGAAATTCCTGAAATTGTCTGTGGTTTAGTGCATGAGCTCTAATGAAGTTAACACAAGATACCACAATTTTCATAACAGAGTCCCACTTCAGTGATTTACTACACGGCGCTTATTGGTGGATGAGGCAGTGTATGGCTATTGGATGAGAATGGTTATGTTTGTCCATCTCTTGGTTAATGCGAGCAATTACTCCTTTCTTAGACCCCACCATACTAGGAGCACCATCAGTTGTCACACTGGCTAGTTTAGCCCAGTTCAGCTCCAAACCATTCACAGTTTGGCAAACCTTTTCATAGATATCCTCTCTTGTAGTTGTTCCTTTGATGCTTTGCAGTGCAGCAAGCTCTTCTGTGACTTCGAAATAGTCATTCGTCCCACGAATAAAAATTAGAAGTTGTGCAGAATCACGAACATCATTGCTTTCGTCGAGTGCCAAGGAAAAATAGGAAAGTTTTTTTGTGGAGTTTTGCAAATGCTGATGCAAATTGTCTCCCATTTCTTCAATCCTCCGTGTAATTGTATATCCTGAAAGACTCACTGTACTAAATAAATCGGCCTTCTCTGGACACATCTCTTTGGCAACAGAAAGAAGGCATTCTTTAACAAATTCTCCCTCCACGAATGGTCTGCCAGTGCACGCTATTAGCTTGGCAACTTGAAAACTTGCTCGCAGTGATGAAATATTTAGCTGATTCTGCTTCACAAAAGTATTTTGCTGAGTTGTTAATGTATTTTTCAGTTTTAATATTTTATACTCTTAGGTTTTTTCGGTAAAATCACGTAGGTAAAAATTTTAATTTAATAAAAGTAAAATAAAACAAATAAAAAAAATTCACGACGTTTCGGAAGCAACACAAGCCTCCGTCTTCAGGTGGAACCGTCACAGCCCCGACAGCTGTATCAAGTAAATGAGAGATCACAAGAAATACTACCCCGTATATATAATGGTTGAGGGGGGGAAGGGCCAGGAACGGCACACTTTTTTATGAATATGGTAAGGTGAGGCTTAAGATCACGGGGGAGAAGACCCATGCGATCCGATTCCACTGCAGGAAAAAGAAGGCACATGTGCCTTTTTTCTTCCGAATCTAATGTAAGTTCAGCCATACAAGCATATGGCTGAACTCGCACTGCTCAGAGATCGCAACAGTATGAACCGGGGCTTACACAACATACAACATATAACCTCATACAACTGAATAGCAATCAGAATATAAATGCAGTTTCTGTCATTTAAATTGGGTTTCCTACTCCTCGGCTGTCTGTCACTGACCAGCACGGGAAAACAACAGGCAGCCCCTCCAGAGATCAGAGATCACTCTGTTATTACCCCTCTATCATTTACTCAGTGGTGCGTGTGCTGGGGATCTACATCCCCAGCACACAGGAATATCACTGGGAGTGGAGCCGAGGGGCAAGTGAGGGAGCTGAGGGAGGGAGAGCCAGTCAAGCGCAGCCAGGGGAGGGCTGGCAGCCTTAGGCCTGGGGGGCAAGTCCAGTCAATTGGCCCATCGAACCATTCACCAGCGCAGCCCAATGAGTGCCCACTGCCGCAGCTCAATGAGTGCCCACCGCCGCAGCTCAATCAGTGCTCACCAGCGCAGCCCAATTAGTGCTCACACGCGCAGCCCAATTAGTGCTCACAAGCGCAGCCCAATTAGTGACCATGGGCCGGATAAATGTCCTCGGGGGGCCGCATGTGGCCCGCGGGCCGTAGTTTGAGGATCCTTGCTCTACAGCATAGTGAAACTTCCCTTCTGCTATGCTCTCATTCATACTTCATGGTATTGGAAGCATGAATATGAACAAATCACGGTTGGCTACGTATGGTGTGAAAGAAGTTCAACATATATTATTCTCAATGCCAGGAAACACTCAAGGGTTAAATGGAATGTTTATATAGTCTATTTTCAAAGTTAATTGTAACTGGTGTCATGAGCGAAGTGATCATTGGCAATTGTAATGTGGGCTCCCTTTGCCCACAAATAAAATAATGCATTCACTTCCTTAAGACTGTCATTTATAATGTGTCATGGATTAAATATATTTAGGGATAGAAATAGGGTTTTTATTTCATTAGCTATTGGCTTTCCACACCAACGGACATGAATATATACGAAATCCATTTGCTTATACGTCTTATAAACTATTGTTACCCATTAGCATTTGTTTAAGCACCAAATATTACAATATCACAGAGATTAAAATGCGTGACTATCCACAGCTACTTTTCTGATGGGTTCCAACTGGTCTCCTTGATACCTTTTGAAAACACCCCCATTACTATGGGAGATTCCATAAGCCACTTTGTACATGCGCTATCCTTTCTGTTATCCCCATATGTCAACAATCTACGTATTCTCAAACTTCACTCTCGCATGAATCTCTTTTCTGACGACTCGGCCTTGGTGGTATCTGGGAAGTCGATGGATGATCTACAACTACAGCTACAACAGACCTTTGATCATCTATAACTCCAGTTTAATGTCTTAAACTTAGTCCTCAATGTCAAAAAACCAAGGTTACGTTGTTCTCTGGCTACTCCAAGCCTAGTTTGCCCTCTCTGCGCATTTCGTTTTCTGGACTCACAGCCCATTGCATAGGTAGATATCTACAAAAATCGAGGTGTTATCCTTGAAGCACATCATTTGACCAATAAAGATAATAAAAAAGTGGGTACCTCTGCAGAAATAACCATAATATACCAACTCATTATAGTCAAAGCCACCATGATCCCCATCTTTTGATTGTTGCAACATCATCTACTTCCTAGACCTCTGAATGCCCTCTAAAACAGCTTGTTACAGTCTACCACATTGGGGCTTCTGCTTTTTCCTTGCAACCTACAATTTGTCCCCTCTCTCCCCCCTGGAAAACCGAAGAGACCACCACCACTGACTGGGCTGAAAGTAATTTGAAACAAATCCATCAACTTATCCAAAGGATCTCCTCACCAGCTTTTTTAACCTGGGGTTTTTTGGTGACGTGACCATCCACGTCGCTGCCCCACCTTACCGGAATGCCGTCGCCTCTCAGCTTAGGCTGGGCTCTCTCTCCCCCCTCCTCGACTACCATTGCAAATCACCGCTGGCTCAGAACGTGCAGGTCTCCTGCTGAACCGGCACACAACTCATTCGCTGTTTGATTTCCGTGTGTTCTCGTGATGGTGGTTTAACTCGCTCCATCGTGTTTGCTTTTCTCACACCTCATCTCTTCTCCAACCATTCATTTCGTTAAACCTTGTTTTTGGTTGCAATATGCCTGTTTATTCACTTACTATTGTTATTTTTGTTCATGCACTATTTTTTGCCTGCACCTCTGAGGCGTTCTGTTTCCTTGTCACCTGTTCCTCTATGTGTATCACTTTTATGTCGATGTTCCCGTTCTGTGTCGATGCACCACATATCTCCCTTGCAAACTAGCTGGGTAACTGACTAAATAGGAATTAACATGCAACAAATGTTTTGATATAAACCATGTTGTATAATGATAAGCATGTTTAATATCTTTTTCATCAACAGATATCCAAAATGTAACCACCCAAACCACGGAAGATATAAATTCTACTGCATATACAAACACATCCTCTCCATGGACAGAATTTAATTCCACACAGCTGCCAACAGAATCCTCACCATTAACAATTGACCTCAACTCAACACAGCTGGCAACAGCATCCTCAACATTGACAGATGCCCTGAATTCCACTGAACTGTCAACAGCATTCTCACCATTAACAATTGACCTCAATTCAACACAGTTGGCAACAGCATCCTCAAAATTGACAGATGCCCTGAATTCCACAGAACTGCCAACAGCATCCTCACCATTAACAATTGACCTCAATTCAACACAGCTGGCAACAGCATCGTCAACATTGACAGATGCCCTGAATTCCACAGAACTGCCTACAGCATTATCACCATTAACAATTGACCTCAATTCAACACAGCTGGCAACAGCATCCTCAACATCGAGAGATGCCCTGAATTCCACATAACTGCCAACAGCATCTTCACCAGTGACAGATGCCCTAAATTCTACAGAGCTGCCAACAGCATCCTCATCATTAACAATTGACCTAAATTCCACACAGCAGCCAAAAGCATCATCACCATCATTAACAATTGAACAAAATGTCACACAGCCAGTATCAGTATCCTCACCATTGACAGATGCCTTAAATTCCACAGAACTGCCAACAGCATCCACACCAATGATAGATCCCCTAAATGCCACACAAGTGCCACCAACATCCTCACCATTCATGAGTTCCCTAAATACCACGCAACTTCCACCAGCATCCTCCACATTGACAGATGCTCTGAATTCCACAGAGCTGCCAACAGAATCCTCACCATTAACAATTGACCTCAATTCCACACTGCTAGCAACAGCATCCACACCAATGATAGATCCCCTAAATGCCACACAAGTGCCACCAACATCCTCATCATTCATCAGTTCGCTAAATTCTACACAGCTGCCACCACCATCCTCACCAATGACTGGTGCCCTCAATGCCACACAACTGCCACCACCATCCTCACCAATGACTGGTGCCCTCAATGCCACACAACTGCCACCACCATCCTCACCAATGACTGGTGACCTAAATCCCACGCAGCTGCCACCAGCATCCTCACCAATGACTGGTGCCCTCAATGCCACACAGCCGCCACCAGCATCCTCACCAATGACTGGTGCCCTCAATGCCACACAGCTGCCACCACCATCCTCACCAATGACTGGTGCCCTCAATGCCACACAACTGCCACCACCATCCTCACCAATGACTGGTGCCCTCAATGCCACACAGCTGCCACCAGCATCCTCACCAATGACTGGTGCCCTCAATGCCACACAACTGCCACCACCATCCTCACCAATGACTGGTGACCTAAATTCCACGCAGCTGCCACCACCATCCTCACCAATGACTGGTGCCCTCAATGCCACACAACTGCCACCAGCATCCTCACCAATGACTGGTGACCTAAATTCCACGCAGCTGCCACCTGCATCCTCACCAATGACTGGTGCCTTCAATGCCACACAACCGCCACCAGCATCCTCACCAATGACTGGTGCCCTCAATGCCACACAACTGCCACCACCATCCTCACCAATGACTGGTGCCCTCAATGCCACACAGCCGCCACCAGCATCCTCACCAATGACTGGTGCCCTCAATGCCACACAGCTGCCACCACCATCCTCACCAATGACTGGTGCCCTCAATGCCACACAGCCGCCATCAGCATCCTCACCAATGACTGGTGCCCTCAATGCCACACAACTGCCACCACCATCCTCACCAATGACTGGTGCCCTCAATGCCACACAGCCGCCACCAGCATCCTCACCAATGACTGGTGCCCTCAATGCCACACAGCCGCCACCAGCATCCTCACCAATGACTGGTGCCCTCAATGCCACACAACTGCCACCACCATCCTCACCAATGACTGGTGACCTAAATTCCACGCAGCTGCCACTAGCATCCTCACCAATGACTGGTGCCCTCAATGCCACACAGCTACCACCACCATCCTCACCAATGACTGGTGCCCTTAATGCCACACAGCCGCCACCAGCATCCTCACCAATGACTGGTGCCCTCAATGCCACACAGCTGCCACCAGCATCCTCACCAATGACTGGTGCCCTCAATGCCACACAGCTGCCACCAGCATCCTCACCAATGACTGGTGCCCTCAATGCCACACAGCTGCCACCACCATCCTCACCAATGACTGGTGCCCTCAATGCCACACAGCTGCCACCAGCATCCTCACCAATGACTGGTGCCCTCAATGCCACGCAGCCGCCACCAGCATCCTCACCAATGACTGGTGACCTAAATTCCACGCAGCTGCCACCAGCATCCTCACCAATGACTGGTGCCCTCAATGTCACACAGCTGCCACCAGCATCCTCACCAATGACTGGTGCCCTCAATTCCACACAACTGCCACCACCATCCTCACCAATAACTGGTGACCTAAATTCCACGCAGCTGCCATCAGCATCCTCACCAATGACTGGTGCCCTCAATGCCACACAGCCGCCACCAGCATCCTTACCAATGACTGGTGCCCTCAATGCCACACAACTGCCACCACCATCCTCACCAATGACTGGTGCCCTCAATGCCACACAGCTGCCACCAGCATCCTCACCAATGACTGGTGCCCTCAATGCCACACAACTGCCACCAGCATCCTCACCAATGACTGGTGACCTAAATCCCACGCAGCTGCCACCAGCATCCTCACCAATGACTGGTGCCCTCAATGCCACACAGCCGCCACCAGCATCCTCACCAATGACTGGTGCCCTCAATGCCACACAGCTGCCACCACCATCCTCACCAATGACTGGTGCCCTCAATGCCACACAACTGCCACCACCATCCTCACCAATGACTGGTGCCCTCAATGCCACACAGCTGCCACCAGCATCCTCACCAATGACTGGTGTCCTCAATGCCACACAACTGCCACCAGCATCCTCACCAATGACTGGTGCCCTCAATGCCACACAGCCGCCACCAGCATCCTCACCAATGACTGGTGCCCTCAATGCCACACAACTGCCACCAGCATCCTCACCAATGACTGGTGACCTAAATTCCACGCAGCTGCCACCAGCATCCTCACCAATGACTGGTGCCCTCAATGCCACACAGCTGCCACCAGCATCCTCACCAATGATTGGTGCCCTCAATGCCACACAACTGCCACCACCATCCTCACCAATAACTGGTGACCTAAATTCCACGCAGCTGCCATCAGCATCCTCACCAATGACTGGTGCCCTCAATGCCACACAGCCGCCACCAGCATCCTTACCAATGACTGGTGCCCTCAATGCCACACAACTGCCACCACCATCCTCACCAATGACTGGTGCCCTCAATGCCACACAGCTGCCACCAGCATCCTCACCAATGACTGGTGCCCTCAATGCCACACAACTGCCACCAGCATCCTCACCAATGACTGGTGACCTAAATCCCACGCAGCTGCCACCAGCATCCTCACCAATGACTGGTGCCCTCAATGCCACACAGCCGCCACCAGCATCCTCACCAATGACTGGTGCCCTCAATGCCACACAGCTGCCACCACCATCCTCACCAATGACTGGTGCCCTCAATGCCACACAACTGCCACCACCATCCTCACCAATGACTGGTGCCCTCAATGCCACACAGCTGCCACCAGCATCCTCACCAATGACTGGTGTCCTCAATGCCACACAACTGCCACCAGCATCCTCACCAATGACTGGTGCCCTCAATGCCACACAGCCGCCACCAGCATCCTCACCAATGACTGGTGCCCTCAATGCCACACAACTGCCACCAGCATCCTCACCAATGACTGGTGACCTAAATTCCACGCAGCTGCCACCAGCATCCTCACCAATGACTGGTGCCCTCAATGCCACACAGCTGCCACCAGCATCCTCACCAATGATTGGTGCCCTCAATGCCACACAACTGCCACCACCATCCTCACCAATGACTGGTGACCTAAATTCCACGCAGCTGCCATCAGCATCCTCACCAATGACTGGTGCCCTCAATGCCACACAGCCGCCACAAGCATCCTCACCAATGACTGGTGCCCTCAATGCCACACAACTGCCACCACCATCCTCACCAATGACTGGTGACCTAAATTCCACGCAGCTGCCACTAGCATCCTCACAAATGACTGGTGCCCTCAATGCCACACAGCTACCACCACCATCCTCACCAATGACTGGTGACCTAAATTCCACGCAGCTGCCATCAGCATCCTCACCAATGACTGGTGCCCTCAATGCCACACAACTGCCACCACCATCCTCACCAATGACTGGTGACCTAAATCCCACGCAGCTGCCACCAGCATCCTTACCAATGACTGGTGCCCTCAATGCCACACAACTGCCACCACCATCCTCACCAATGACTGGTGCCCTCAATGCCACACTGCTGCCACCAGCATCCTCACCAATGACTGGTGCCCTCAATGCCACACAACTGCCACCAGCATCCTCACCAATGACTGGTGCCCTCAATGTCACACAACTGCCACCACCATCCTCACCAATGACTGGTGCCCTCAATGCCACACAACTGCCACCACCATCCTCACCAATGACTGGTGACCTAAATCCCACGCAGCTGCCACCAGCATCCTCACCAATGACTGGTGCCCTCAATGCCACACAGCCGCCACCAGCATCCTCACCAATGACTGGTGCCCTCAATGCCACACAGCTGCCACCACCATCCTCACCAATGACTGGTGCCCTCAATGCCACACAACTGCCACCACCATCCTCACCAATGACTGGTGCCCTCAATGCCACACAGCTGCCACCAGCATCCTCACCAATGACTGGTGCCCTCAATGCCACACAACTGCCACCAGCATCCTCACCAATGACTGGTGCCCTCAATGCCACACAGCCGCCACCAGCATCCTCACCAATGACTGGTGCCCTCAATGCCACACAACTGCCACCAGCATCCTCACCAATGACTGGTGACCTAAATTCCACGCAGCTGCCACCAGCATCCTCACCAATGACTGGTGCCCTCAATGCCACACAGCTGCCACCAGCATCCTCACCAATGACTGGTGCCCTCAATGCCACACAACTGCCACCACCATCCTCACCAATGACTGGTGACCTAAATTCCACGCAGCTGCCATCAGCATCCTCACCAATGACTGGTGCCCTCAATGCCACACAGCCGCCACCAGCATCCTCACCAATGACTGGTGCCCTCAATGCCACACAACTGCCACCACCATCCTCACCAATGACTGGTGACCTAAATTCCACGCAGCTGCCACTAGCATCCTCACAAATGACTGGTGCCCTCAATGCCACACAGCTACCACCACCATCCTCACCAATGACTGGTGACCTAAATTCCACGCAGCTGCCATCAGCATCCTCACCAATGACTGGTGCCCTCAATGCCACACAACTGCCACCACCATCCTCACCAATGACTGGTGCCCTCAATGCCACACAACTGCCACCACCATCCTCACCAATGACTGGTGACCTAAATTCCACGCAGCTGCCACTAGCATCCTCACCAATGACTGGTGCCCTCAATGCCACACAGCTACCACCACCATCCTCACCAATGACTGGTGCCCTTAATGCCACACAGCTGCCACCAGCATCCTCACCAATGACTGGTGCCCTCAATGCCACACAGCTGCCACCAGCATCCTCACCAATGACTGGTGCCCTCAATGCCACACAGCTGCCACCAGCATCCTCACCAATGACTGGTGCCCTCAATGCCACACAGCTGCCACCACCATCCTCACCAATGACTGGTGCCCTCAATGCCACACAGCTGCCACCAGCATCCTCACCAATGACTGGTGCCCTCAATGCCACACAGCTGCCACCACCATCCTCACCAATGACTGGTGCCCTCAATGCCATACAGCTGCCACCAGCATCCTCACCAATGACTGGTGCCCTCAATGCCACGGAGCCGCCACCAGCATCCTCACCAATGACTGGTGACCTAAATTCCACGCAGCTGCCACCAGCATCCTCACCAATGACTGGTGCCCTCAATTCCACACAACTGCCACTACCATCCTCACCAATAACTGGTGACCTAAATTCCACGCAGCTGCCATTAGCATCCTCACTAATGACTGGTGCCCTCAATGCCACACAGCCGCCACCAGCATCCTTACCAATGACTGGTGCCCTCAATGCCACACAACTGCCACCACCATCCTCACCAATGACTGGTGCCCTCAATGCCACACAGCTGCCACCAGCATCCTCACCAATGACTGGTGCCCTCAATGCCACACAACTGCCACCAGCATCCTCACCAATGACTGGTGCCCTCAATGCCACACAACTGCCACCACCATCCTCACCAATGACTGGTGCCCTCAATGCCACACAACTGCCACCACCATCCTCACCAATGACTGGTGACCTAAATCCCACGCAGCTGCCACCAGCATCCTCACCAATGACTGGTGCCCTCAATGCCACACAGCCGCCACCAGCATCCTCACCAATGACTGGTGCCCTCAATGCCACACAGCTGCCACCACCATCCTCACCAATGACTGGTGCCCTCAATGCCACACAACTGCCACCACCATCCTCACCAATGACTGGTGCCCTCAATGCCACACAGCTGCCACCAGCATCCTCACCAATGACTGGTGCCCTCAATGCCACACAGCTGCCACCAGCATCCTCACCAATGACTGGTGCCCTCAATGCCACACAGCTGCCACCAGCATCCTCACCAATGACTGGTGTCCTCAATGCCACACAACTGCCACCAGCATCCTCACCAATGACTGGTGCCCTCAATGCCACACAGCCGCCACCAGCATCCTCACCAATGACTGGTGCCCTCAATGCCACACAACTGCCACCCAGCATCCTCACCAATGACTGGTGACCTAATTCCACGCAGCTGCCACCAGCATCCTCACCAATGACTGGTGCCCTCAATGCCACACAGCTGCCACCAGCATCCTCACCAATGACTGGTGCCCTCAATGCCACACAACTGCCACCACCATCCTCACCAATGACTGGTGACCTAAATTCCACGCAGCTGCCATCAGCATCCTCACCAATGACTGGTGCCCTCAATGCCACACAGCCGCCACAAGCATCCTCACCAATGACTGGTGCCCTCAATGCCACACAACTGCCACCACATCCTCACCAATGACTGGTGACCTAAATTCCACGCAGCTGCCACTAGCATCCTCACAAATGACTGGTGCCCTCAATGCCACACAGCTACCACCACCATCCTCACCAATGACTGGTGACCTAAATTCCACGCAGCTGCCATCAGCATCCTCACCAATGACTGGTGCCCTCAATGCCACACAACTGCCACCACCATCCTCACCAATGACTGGTGACCTAAATCCCACGCAGCTGCCACCAGCATCCTCACCAATGACTGGTGCCCTCAATGCCACACAACTGCCACCACCATCCTCACCAATGACTGGTGCCCTCAATGCCACACTGCTGCCACCAGCATCCTCACCAATGACTGGTGCCCTCAATGCCACACAACTGCCACCAGCATCCCTCACCAATGACTGGTGCCCTCAATGTCACACAACTGCCACCACCATCCTCACCAATGACTGGTGCCCTCAATGCCACACAACTGCCACCACCATCCTCACCAATGACTGGTGACCTAAATCCCACGCAGCTGCCACCAGCATCCTCACCAATGACTGGTGGCCCTCAATGCCACACAGCCGCCACCAGCATCCTCACCAATGACTGTGCCCTCAATGCCACACAGCTGCCACCACCATCCTCACCAATGACTGGTGCCCTCAATGCCACACACTGCCACCACCATCCTCACCAATGACTGGTGCCCTCAATGCCACACAGCTGCCACCAGCATCCTCACCAATGACTGGTGCCCTCAATGCCCACACAACTGCCACCCAGCATCCTCACCAATGACTGGTGCCCTCAATGCCACACAGCGCCACCAGCATCCTCACCAATGACTGGTGCCCTCAATGCCACACAGGCCACCAGCATCCTCACCAAGACTGGTGCCCTCAATCCACGCAGCTGCCACCAGCATCCTCACCAATGACTGGTGCCCTCAATGCCACACAGCTGCCACCGCATCCTCACCAATGACTGGTGCCCTCAATGCCACACACTGCCACCACCATCCTCACCAATGATGGTGACCTAAATTCCACGCACTGCCATCAGCATCCTCACCAATGACTGGTGCCCTCAATGCCACACAGCCGCCACCAGCATCCTCACCAATGACTGGTGCCCTCAATGCCACACAACTGCCACCACCATCCTCACCAATGACTGGTGACCTAAATTCCACGCAGCAGCTGCCACCAGCATCCTCACCAATGACTGGTGCCCTCAATGCCACACAGCTCCACCACCCATCCTCACAATGACTGGTGCCCTAAATCCACACAACTGCCACAGCATCCCACCAATGACTGGTGCCCTCAATGCCACGCACTGCCACCAGCATCCTCACCAATGACTGGTGCCCTCAATGCCACACACTGCCACCACATCCTCACCAATGACTGGTTGACCTAAATTCCACGCAGCTGCCATAGCATCCTCACCAATGACTGGTGCCTCAATGCCAACAGCTGCCACCACCATCCTCACCAATGACTGGTGCCCTCAATGCCACACAGCTGCCACCAGCATCCTCACCAATGACTGGTGCCCTCAATGCCACAGCTGCCACAGCATCCTCACCAATGACTGGTGCCCTCATGCCACACAGCTGCCACCAGCATCCTCACCAATGATGGTGCCCTCAATGCCACACAGCTGCCACCACCATCCTCACCAATGACTGGTGCCCTCAATGCCACACAGCTGCCACCAGCATCCTCACCAATGACTGGTGCCCTCAATGCCACACAGCTGCCACCACCATCCTCACCAATGATGGTGCCCTCAATGCCATACAGCTGGCCACCAGCATCCTCACCAATGACTGGTGCCCTCAATGCCACGGAGCCGCCACCAGCATCCTCACCAATGACTGGTGACCTAAATTCCACGCAGCTGCCACCAGCATCCTCACCAATGACTGGTGCCCTCAATTCCACACAACTGCCACTACCATCCTCACCAATAACTGGTGACCTAAATTCCACGCAGCTGCCATTAGCATCCTCACTAATGACTGGTGCCCTCAATGCCACACAGCCGCCACCAGCATCCTTACCAATGACTGGTGCCCTCAATGCCACACAACTGCCACCACCATCCTCAACCAATGACTGGTGCCCTCAATGCCACACAGCTGCCACCAGCATCCTCACCAATGACTGGTGCCCTCAATGCCACACAGCTGCCACCAGCATCCTCACCAATGACTGGTGCCCTCAATGCCACACAACTGCCACCACCATCCTCACCAATGACTGGTGCCCTCAATGCCACACAACTGCCACCACCATCCTCACCAATGACTGGTGACCTAAATCCCACGCAGCTGCCACCAGCATCCTCACCAATGACTGGTGCCCTCATGCCACACAGGCCGCCACCAGCATCCTCACCAATGACTGGTGCCCTCATGCCACACAGCTGCCACCACCATCCTCACCAATGACTGGTGCCCTCAATGCCACACAACTGCCACCACCATCCTCACCAATGACTGGTGCCTCATGCCACACAGCTGCCACCAGCATCCTCACCAATGACTGGTGCCCTCAATGCCACACAGCTGCCACCAGCATCCTCACCAATGACTTGGTGCCCTCAATGCCACACAGCTGCCACCACCATCCTCACCAATGACTGGTGCCCTCAATGCCACACAGCTGCACCAGCATCCCACCAATGACTGGTGCCCTCAATGCCACACAGCGCCACCACATCCTCACCGATGACTGGTGCCCTCAATGCCATACAGCTGCCACCGACATCCTCACCAATGACTGGTGCCCTCATGCCACGCAGCCGCCACCAGCATCCTCACCAATGATGGTGACCTAAATTCCACGCAGCTGCCACCAGCATCCTCACCAATGACTGGTGCCCTCAATGCCACGCAGCTGCCATCAGCATCCTCACCAATGACTGTGCCCTCATGCCACACAGCCGCCACCAGCATCCTTACCAATGACTGGTGCCCTCAATGCCACACAACTGCCACCACCATCCTCACCAATGACTGGTGCCCTCATGCCACACAGCTGCCACAGCATCCTCACCAATGACTGGTGCCATCAATGCCACACAACTGCCACCAGCATCCTCACCAATGACTGGTGCCCTCAATGCCACACAACTGCCACCACCATCCTCACCAATGACTGGTGCCCTCAATGCACACAACTGCCACCACCATCCTCACCAATGACTGGTGACCTAAATCCCACGCAGCTGCCACCAGCATCCTCACCAATGACTGGTGCCCTCAATGCCACACAGCCGCCACCAGCATCCTCACCAATGACTGGTGCCCTCAATGCAACACAGCTGCCACCACCATCCTCACCAATGACTGGTGCCCTCAATGCCACACAACTGCCACCACCATCCTCACCAATGACTGGTGCCCTCAATGCCACACAGCTGCCACCAGCATCCTCACCAATGACTGGTGCCCTCAATGCCACACAACTGCCACCAGCATCCTCACCAATGACTGGTGCCCTCATGCCACACAGCCGCCACCAGCATCCTCACCAATGACTGGTGCCCTCAATGCCAACAACTGCCACCAGCATCCTCACCAATAACTGGTGACCTAATTCCACGCAGCTGCCACAGCATCCTCACCAATGACTGGTGCCCTCAATGCCACACAGCTGCCACCAGCATCCTCACCAATGACTGGTGCCCTCAATGCCACACAACTGCCACCAGCATCCTCACCAATGACTGGTGACCTAAATTCCACGCAGCTGCCACCAGCATCCTCACCAATGACTGGTGCCCTCAATGCCACACAGCTGCCACCAGCATCCTCACCAATGACTGGTGCCCTCAATGCCACACAACTGCCACCACCATCCTCACCAATGACTGGTGACCTAAATTCCACGCAGCTGCCACTAGCATCCTCACAAATGACTGGTGCCCTCAATGCCACACAGCTACCCACCACCATCCTCACCAATGACTGGTGGACCTAAATTCCACGCAGCTGCCATCAGCATCCTCACCAATGACTGGTGTCCTCAATGCCACACAACTGCTACCACCATCCTCACCAATGACTGGTGCCCTCAATTCCACACAAGTGCCACCACCATCCTCACCAATGACTGGTGACCTAAATTCCACGCAGCTGCCACTAGCATCCTCACCAATGACTGGTGCCCTCAATGCCACACAGCTACCACCACCATCATCACCAATGACTGGTGCCCTTAATGCCACACAGCCGCCACCAGCATCCTCACCAATGACTGGTGCCCTCAATGCCACACAGCTGCCACCAGATCCTCACCAATGACTGGTGCCCTCAATGCACACAACTGCCACCAGCATTCCTCACCCAATGACTGGTGCCCTCAATGCCACACAGCCCCGCCACCAGCAATCCTCACCAATGACTGGTGCCCTCAATGCACAAAGCTGCCACCAGCATCCTCACCAATGACTGGTGCCCTCAATGCCACACAGCTGCCACCAGCATCCTCACCAATGACTGGTGCCCCTCAATGCCACACAACTGCCACCAGCATCCTCACCAATGACTGTGCCCTCAATGCCACAGCAGCCGCCACCAGCATCCCTCACCAATGACTGGTGCCCTCAATGCCACACAACTGCCACCAGCATCCTCACCAATACTGGTGACCTAAATTCCACGCAGCTGCCACCAGCAGCCTCACCAATGACTGGTGCCCTCAATGCCACACAGCTGCCACCAGCATCCTCACCAATGACTGGTGCCCTCAATGCCACACACAGCTGCCACCAGCATCCTCACCAATGACTGGTGCCCTCAATGCCACACAGCTGCCACCAGCATCCTCACCAATGACTGGGTGCCCTCAATGCCACACAACTTGCCACAAGCATCCTCACCAATGACTGGTGCCCTCAATGCCACACAGCCGCACCAGCACCTCACCAATGACTGGTGACCTAAATTCCACGCAGCTGCCACCAGCATCCTCACCAATGACTGGTGCCCTCATGCCACACAACTGCCACCAGCATCCTCACCAATGACGGTGTTCAATGCCACACAGGCCACCACCATCCTCACCAATGACTGGTGACCTAAATTCCACGCAGCTGCCACCAGCATCCTCACCAAAATGACTGGTGCCCTCAATGCCACAAACTGCCACACCATCCTCACCAATGACTGGTGCCCTCAATGCCACACAGCTGCCACCAGCATCCTCACCAATGACTGGTGACCTCAATGCCACACAGCTACCCACCATCATCACAATGACTGGTGCCCTAATGCCACCAAGCCTGCCACCAGCATCCTCACCAATGATGGTGCCCTCAATGCCAACAGTGCCACCACCATCCTCACCAATGATGGTGCCCTCAATGCCACACAGCTGCCACCAGAATCCTCACCAATGACTGGTGCCCTCAATGCCACAAGCTGCCACCACATCCTCACCAATGACTGGTGCCACAATGCCACACAGCTGCCACCAGCATCCTCACCAATGACTGGTGCCTCAACACACAGCCGCCACCAGCATCCTCACCAATGACTGGTGCCCTAAATTCCACGCAGCCACCAGCATCCTCACCAATGACTGGTGCCCTCAATGCCACACAGCTGCCACCAGCACTCACCAATGACTGGTGCCTCAATCCACACACTGCACCAGCATCCTCACCAATGACTGGTGACCTAAATCACGCAGCTGCCACCAGCATCCTCACCAATGACTGGGCCCTACAAGCCACACAGCTGCCACCAGCATCCTCACCAATGACTGGTGCCCTCAATGCCACACCAACTGCACCACCTCC